>NW_027315039.1:0-93742 GCF_023375885.2 Dermacentor andersoni
CTTGTGGTTTTGCAGAAAACTTCATCCGCGTCTACCAAAAGATGCATGTGCATGCTTAAAACGCGTTTTCGCACAAATCCGTGCGCGGGTGCTAAAAAGAGCAGCATCGGCATGCTTAGCACGTCGTTTGGTAGAAATCCACGTGCGCGTTCTGCAAAAAGCACCATTTGCATGCACATCTTGTGGTTTTGCAGAAAACTTCATCCGCGTCTACCAAAAGATGCATGTGCATGCTTAAAACGCGTTTTCGCACAAATGCGTGCGCGGGTGCTAAAAAGAGCAGCATCGGCATGCTTAGCACGTTGTTTGGTAGAAATCCACGTGCGCGTCCTGCAAAAAGCACCATTTGCATGCACATCTTGTGGTTTTGCAGAAAACTTCATCCGCGTCTACCAAAAGATGCATGTGCATGCTTAAAACGTGCTTTCGCACAAATGCGTGCGCGGGTGCTAAAAAGAGCAGCATCGGCATGCGTAGCACGTCGTTTGCTAGAAATCCACGTGCGCGTTCTGCCAAAAGCACCATTTGCATGCACATCTTGTGGTTTTGCAGAAAACTTCATCCGCGTCTACCAAAAGATGCATGTGCATGCTTAAAACGCGTTTTCGCACAAATGCGGGCGCGGGTGCTAAAAAGAGCAGCATCGGCATGCTTAGCACGTCGTTTGGTAGAAATCCACGTGCGCGTTCTGCCAAAAGCACCATTTGCATGCACATCTTGTGGTTTTGCAGAAAACTTCATCCGCGTCTACCAAAAGATGCATGTGCATGCTTAAAACGCGTTTTCGCACAAATCCGTGCGCGGGTGCTAAAAAGAGCAGCATCGGCATGCTTAGCACGTCGTTTGGTAGAAATCCACGTGCGCGTTCTGCCAAAAGCACCATTTGCATGCACATCTTGTGGTTTTGCAGAAAACTTCATCCGCGTCTACCAAAAGATGCATGTGCATGCTTAAAACGCGTTTTCGCACAAATCCGTGCGCGGGTGCTAAAAAGAGCAGCATCGGCATGCTTAGCACGTCGTTTGGTAGAAATCCACGTGCGCGTTCTGCAAAAAGCACCATTTGCATGCACATCTTGTGGTTTTGCAGAAAACTTCATCCGCGTCTACCAAAAGATGCATGTGCATGCTTAAAACGCGTTTTCGCACAAATGCGTGCGCGGGTGCTAAAAAGAGCAGCATCGGCATGCTTAGCACGTTGTTTGGTAGAAATCCACGTGCGCGTTCTGCAAAAAGCACCATTTGCATGCACATCTTGTGGTTTTGCAGAAAACTTCATCCGCGTCTACCAAAAGATGCATGTGCATGCTTAAAACGCGTGTTCGCACAAATGCGTGCGCGGGTGCTAAAAAGAGCAGCATCGGCATGCTTAGCACGTCGTTTGGTAGAAATTAACGTGCGCGTTCTGGAAAAAGCACCATTTGCATGCACATCATGTGGTTTTGCAGAAAACTTCATCCGCGTCTACCAAAAGATGCATGTGCATGCTTAAAACGCGTTTTCGCACAAATGCGTGCGCGGGTGCTAAAAAGAGCAGCATCGGCATGCTTAGCACGTCGTTTGGTAGAAATCCACGTGCGCGTTCTGCCAAAAGCACCATTTGCATGCACATCTTGTGGTTTTGCAGAAAACTTCATCCGCGTCTACCAAAAGGTGCATGTGCATGCTTAAAACGCGTTTTCGCACAAATGCGTGCGCGGGTGCTAAAAAGAGCAGCATCGGCATGCTTAGCACGTCGTTTGGTAGAAATCCACGTGCGCGTTCTGCCAAAAGCACCATTTGCATGCACATCTTGTGGTTTTGCAGAAAACTTCATCCGCGTCTACCAAAAGATGCATGTGCATGCTTAAAACGCGTTTTCGCACAAATCCGTGCGCGGGTGCTAAAAAGAGCAGCATCGGCATGCTTAGCACGTCGTTTGGTAGAAATCCACGTGCGCGTTCTGCCAAAAGCACCATTTGCATGCACATCTTGTGGTTTTGCAGAAAACTTCATCCGCGTCTACCAAAAGATGCATGTGCATACTTAAAACGCGTTTTCGCACAAATGCGTGCGCGGGTGCTAAAAAGAGCAGCATCGGCATGCTTAGCACGTTGTTTGGTAGAAATCCACGTGCGCGTTCTGCAAAAAGCACCATTTGCATGCACATCTTGTGGTTTTGCAGAAAACTTCATCCGCGTCTACCAAAAGATGCATGTGCATGCTTAAAACGCGTTTTCGCACAAATGCGTGCGCGGGTGCTAAAAAGAGCAGCATCGGCATGCTTAGCACGTCGTTTGGTAGAAATCCACGTGCGCGTTCTGCAAAAAGCACCATTTGCATGCACATCTTGTGGTTTTGCAGAAAACTTCATCCGCGTCTACCAAAAGATGCATGTGCATGCTTAAAACGCGTTTTCGCACAAATGCGTGCGCGGGTGCTAAAAAGAGCAGCATCGGCATGCTTAGCACGTCGTTTGGTAGAAATCTACGTGCGCGTTCTGCCAAAAGCACCATTTGCAAGCACATCTTGTGGTTTTGCGGAAAACTTCATCCGCGTCTACCAAAAGATGCATGAGCATGCTTAAAACGCGTTTTCGCACAAATGCGTGCGCGGGTGCTAAAAAGAGCAGCATCGCCATGCTTAGCACGTCGTTTGGTAGAAATCCACGTGCGCGTTCTGCCAAAAGCACCATTTGCATGCACATCTTGTGGTTTTGCAGAAAACTTCATCCGCGTCTACCAAAAGATGCATGTGCATGCTTAAAACGCGTTTTCGCACAAATGCGGGCGCGGGTGCTAAAAAGAGCAGCATCGGCATGCTTAGCACGTCGTTTGGTAGAAATCCACGTGCGCGTTCTGCCAAAAGCACCATTTGCATGCACATCTTGTGGTTTTGCAGAAAACTTCATCCGCGTCTACCAAAAGATGCATGTGCATGCTTAAAACGCGTTTTCGCACAAATGCGTGCGCGGGTGCTAAAAAGAGCAGCATCGGCATGCTTAGCACGTTGTTTGGTAGAAATCCACGTGCGCGTTCTGCAAAAAGCACCATTTGCATGCACATCTTGTGGTTTTGCAGAAAACTTCATCCGCGTCTACCAAAAGATGCATGTGCATGCTTAAAACGCGTGTTCGCACAAATGCGTGCGCGGGTGCTAAAAAGAGCAGCATCGGCATGCTTAGCACGTCGTTTGGTAGAAATCCACGTGCGCGTTCTGGAAAAAGCACCATTTGCATGCACATCATGTGGTTTTGCAGAAAACTTCATCCGCGTCTACCAAAAGATGCATGTGCATGCTTAAAACGCGTTTTCGCACAAATGCGTGCGCGGGTGCTAAAAAGAGCAGCATCGGCATGCTTAGCACGTCGTTTGGTAGAAATCCACGTGCGCGTTCTGCCAAAAGCACCATTTGCATGCACATCTTGTGGTTTTGCAGAAAACTTCATCCGCGTCTACCAAAAGGTGCATGTGCATGCTTAAAACGCGTTTTCGCACAAATGCGTGCGCGGGTGCTAAAAAGAGCAGCATCGGCATGCTTAGCACGTCGTTTGGTAGAAATCCACGTGCGCGTTCTGCCAAAAGCACCATTTGCATGCACATCTTGTGGTTTTGCAGAAAACTTCATCCGCGTCTACCAAAAGATGCATGTGCATGCTTAAAACGCGTTTTCGCACAAATCCGTGCGCGGGTGCTAAAAAGAGCAGCATCGGCATGCTTAGCACGTCGTTTGGTAGAAATCCACGTGCGCGTTCTGCCAAAAGCACCATTTGCATGCACATCTTGTGGTTTTGCAGAAAACTTCATCCGCGTCTACCAAAAGATGCATGTGCATACTTAAAACGCGTTTTCGCACAAATGCGTGCGCGGGTGCTAAAAAGAGCAGCATCGGCATGCTTAGCACGTTGTTTGGTAGAAATCCACGTGCGCGTTCTGCAAAAAGCACCATTTGCATGCACATCTTGTGGTTTTGCAGAAAACTTCATCCGCGTCTACCAAAAGATGCATGTGCATGCTTAAAACGCGTTTTCGCACAAATGCGTGCGCGGGTGCTAAAAAGAGCAGCATCGGCATGCTTAGCACGTCGTTTGGTAGAAATCCACGTGCGCGTTCTGCAAAAAGCACCATTTGCATGCACATCTTGTGGTTTTGCAGAAAACTTCATCCGCGTCTACCAAAAGATGCATGTGCATGCTTAAAACGCGTTTTCGCACAAATGCGTGCGCGGGTGCTAAAAAGAGCAGCATCGGCATGCTTAGCACGTCGTTTGGTAGAAATCTACGTGCGCGTTCTGCCAAAAGCACCATTTGCAAGCACATCTTGTGGTTTTGCGGAAAACTTCATCCGCGTCTACCAAAAGATGCATGAGCATGCTTAAAACGCGTTTTCGCACAAATGCGTGCGCGGGTGCTAAAAAGAGCAGCATCGCCATGCTTAGCACGTCGTTTGGTAGAAATCCACGTGCGCGTTCTGCCAAAAGCACCATTTGCATGCACATCTTGTGGTTTTGCAGAAAACTTCATCCGCGTCTACCAAAAGATGCATGTGCATGCTTAAAACGCGTTTTCGCACAAATCCGTGCGCGGGTGCTAAAAAGAGCAGCATCGGCAAGCTTAGCACATCGTTTGGTAGAAATCCACGTGCGCGTTCTGCAAAAAGCACCATTTGCATGCACATCTTGTGGTTTTGCAGAAAACTTCATCCGCGTCTACCAAAAGATGCATGTGCATGCTTAAAACGCGTTTTCGCACAAATGCGTGCGCGGGTGCTAAAAAGAGCAGCATCGGCATGCTTAGCACGTCGTTTGGTAGAAATCCACGTGCGCGTTCTGCAAAAAGCACCATTTGCATGCACATATTGTGGTTTTGCAGAAAACTTCATCCGCGTCTACCAAAAGATGCATGTGCATGCTTAAAACGCGTTTTCGCACAAATGCGTGCGCGGGTGCTAAAAAGAGCAGCATCGGCATGCTTAGCACGTCGTTTGGTAGAAATCCACGTGCGCGTTCTGCCAAAAGCACCATTTGCATGCACATCTTGTGGTTTTGCAGAAAACTTCATCCGCGTCTACCAAAAGATGCATGTGCATGCTTAAAACGCGTTTTCGCACAAATCCGTGCGCGGGTGCTAAAAAGAGCAGCATCGGCATGCTTAGCACGTCGTTTGGTAGAAATCCACGTGCGCGTTCTGCCAAAAGCACCATTTGCATGCACATCTTGTGGTTTTGCAGAAAACTTCATCCGCGTCTACCAAAAGATGCATGTGCATACTTAAAACGCGTTTTCGCACAAATGCGTGCGCGGGTGCTAAAAAGAGCAGCATCGGCATGCTTAGCACGTTGTTTGGTAGAAATCCACGTGCGCGTTCTGCAAAAAGCACCATTTGCATGCACATCTTGTGGTTTTGCAGAAAACTTCATCCGCGTCTACCAAAAGATGCATGTGCATGCTTAAAACGCGTTTTCGCACAAATGCGTGCGCGGGTGCTAAAAAGAGCAGCATCGGCATGCTTAGCACGTCGTTTGGTAGAAATCCACGTGCGCGTTCTGCAAAAAGCACCATTTGCATGCACATCTTGTGGTTTTGCAGAAAACTTCATCCGCGTCTACCAAAAGATGCATGTGCATGCTTAAAACGCGTTTTCGCACAAATGCGTGCGCGGGTGCTAAAAAGAGCAGCATCGGCATGCTTAGCACGTCGTTTGGTAGAAATCCACGTGCGCGTTCTGCCAAAAGCACCATTTGCAAGCACATCTTGTGGTTTTGCAGAAAACTTCATCCGCGTCTACCAAAAGATGCATGAGCATGCTTAAAACGCGTTTTCGCACAAATGCGTGCGCGGGTGCTAAAAAGAGCAGCATCGCCATGCTTAGCACGTCGTTTGGTAGAAATCCACGTGCGCGTTCTGCCAAAAGCACCATTTGCATGCACATCTTGTGGTTTTGCAGAAAACTTCATCCGCGTCTACCAAAAGATGCTTGTGCATGCTTAAAACGCGTTTTCGCACAAATCCGTGCGCGGGTGTTAAAAAGAGCAGCATCGGCATGCTTAGCACGTCGTTTGGTAGAAATCCACGTGCACGTTCTGCAAAAAGCACCATTTGCATGCACATCTTGTGGTGTTGCAGAAAACTTCATCCGCGTCTACCAAAAGATGCATGTGCATGCTTAAAACGCGTTTTCGCACAAATGCGTGCGCGGGTGCTAAAAAGAGCAGCATCGGCATGCTTAGCACGTTGTTTGGTAGAAATCCACGTGCGCGTTCTGCCAAAAGCACCATTTGCATGCACATCTTGTGGTTTTGCAGAAAACTTCATCCGCGTCTACCAAAAGATGCATGTGCATGCTTAAAACGCGTTTTCGCACAAATCCGTGCGCGGGTGCTAAAAAGAGCAGCATCGGCATGCTTAGCACGTCGTTTGGTAGAAATCCACGTGCGCGTTCTGCAAAAAGCACCATTTGCATGCACATCTTGTGGTTTTGCAGAAAACTTCATCCGCGTCTACCAAAAGATGCATGTGCATGCTTAAAACGCGTTTACGCACAAATGCGTGCGCGGGTGCTAAAAAGAGCAGCATCGGCATGCTTAGCACGTTGTTTGGTAGAAATCCACGTGCGCGTTCTGCAAAAAGCACCATTTGCATGCACATCTTGTGGTTTTGCAGAAAACTTCATCCGCGTCTACCAAAAGATGCATGTGCATGCTTAAAACGCGTTTTCGCACAAATGCGTGCGCGGGTGCTAAAAAGAGCAGCATCGGCATGCTTAGCACGTCGTTTGGTAGAAATCCACGTGCGCGTTCTGCAAAAAGCACCATTTGCATGCACATCTTGTGGTTTTGCAGAAAACTTCATCCGCGTCTACCAAAAGATGCATGTGCATGCTTAAAACGCGTTTTCGCCCAAATGCGTGCGCGGGTGCTAAAAAGAGCCGCATCGGCATGCTTAGCACGTCGTTTTGTAGAAATCCACGTGCGCGTTCTGCCAAAAGCACCATTTGCATGCACATCTTGTGGTTTTGCAGAAAACTTCATCCGCGTCTACCAAAAGATGCATGTGCATGCTTAAAACGCGTTTTCGCACAAATGCGTGCGCGGGGGCTAAAAAGAGCAGCATCGGTATGCTTAGCACGTCGTTTGGTAGAAATCCACGTGCGCGTTCTGCCAAAAGCACCATTTGCATGCACATCTTGTGGTTTTGCAGAAAACTTCATCCGCGTCTACCAAAAGATGCATGTGCATGCTTAAAACGCCTTTTCGCACAAATCCGTGCGCGGGTGCTAAAAAGAGCAGCATCGGCATGCTTAGCACGTCGTTTGGTAGAAATCCACGTGCGCGTTCTGCCAAAAGCACCATTTGCATGCACATCTTGTGGTTTTGCAGAAAACTTCATCCGCGTCTACCAAAAGATGCATGTGCATGCTTAAAACGCGTTTTCGCACAAATCCGTGCGCGGGTGCTAAAAAGAGCAGCATCGGCATGCTTAGCACGTCGTTTGGTAGAAATCCACGTGCGCGTTCTGCAAAAAGCACCATTTGCATGCACATCTTGTGGTTTTGCAGAAAACTTCATCCGCGTCTACCAAAAGATGCATGTGCATGGTTAAAACGCGTTTTCGCACAAATGCGTGCGCGGGTGCTAAAAAGAGCAGCATCGGCATGCTTAGCACGTTGTTTGGTAGAAATCCACGTGCGCGTTCTGCAAAAAGCACCATTTGCATGCACATCTTGTGGTTTTGCAGAAAACTTCATCCGCGTCTACCAAAAGATGCATGTGCATGCTTAAAACGCGTTTTCGCACAAATGCGTGCGCGGGTGCTAGAAAGAGCAGCATCGGCATGCTTAGCACGTCGTTTGGTAGAAATCCACGTGCGCGTTCTGCCAAAAGCACCATTTGCATGCACATCTTGTGGTTTTGCAGAAAACTTCATCCGCGTCTACCAAAAGATGCATGTGCATGCTTAAAATGCGTTTTCGCACAAATCCGTGCGCGGGTGTTAAAAAGAGCAGCATCGGCATGCTTAGCACGTCGTTTGGTAGAAATCCAGGTGCACGTTCTGCAAAAAGCACCATTTGCATGCACATCTTGTGGTTTTGCAGAAAACTTCATCCGCGTCTACCAAAAGATGCATGTGCATGCTTAAAACGCGTTTTCGCACAAATGCGTGCGCGGGTGCTAAAAAGAGCAGCATCGGCATGCTTAGCACGTCGTTTGGTAGAAATCCACGTGCGCGTTCTGCCAAAAGCACCATTTGCATGCACATCTTGTGGTTTTGCAGAAAACTTCATCCGCGTCTACCAAAAGATGCATGTGCATGCTTAAAACGCGTTTTCGCACAAATCCGTGCGCGGGTGCTAAAAAGAGCAGCATCGGCATGCTTAGCACGTCGTTTGGTAGAAATCCACGTGCGCGTTCTGCCAAAAGCACCATTTGCATGCACATCTTGTGGTTTTGCAGAAAACTTCATCCGCGTCTACCAAAAGATGCATGTGCATACTTAAAACGCGTTTTCGCACAAATGCGTGCGCGGGTGCTAAAAAGAGCAGCATCGGCATGCTTAGCACGTTGTTTGGTAGAAATCCACGTGCGCGTTCTGCAAAAAGCACCATTTGCATGCACATCTTGTGGTTTTGCAGAAAACTTCATCCGCGTCTACCAAAAGATGCATGTGCATGCTTAAAACGCGTTTTCGCACAAATGCGTGCGCGGGTGCTAAAAAGAGCAGCATCGGCATGCTTAGCACGTCGTTTGGTAGAAATCCACGTGCGCGTTCTGCAAAAAGCACCATTTGCATGCACATCTTGTGGTTTTGCAGAAAACTTCATCCGCGTCTACCAAAAGATGCATGTGCATGCTTAAAACGCGTTTTCGCACAAATGCGTGCGCGGGTGCTAAAAAGAGCAGCATCGGCATGCTTAGCACGTCGTTTGGTAGAAATCTACGTGCGCGTTCTGCCAAAAGCACCATTTGCAAGCACATCTTGTGGTTTTGCGGAAAACTTCATCCGCGTCTACCAAAAGATGCATGAGCATGCTTAAAACGCGTTTTCGCACAAATGCGTGCGCGGGTGCTAAAAAGAGCAGCATCGCCATGCTTAGCACGTCGTTTGGTAGAAATCCACGTGCGCGTTCTGCCAAAAGCACCATTTGCATGCACATCTTGTGGTTTTGCAGAAAACTTCATCCGCGTCTACCAAAAGATGCATGTGCATGCTTAAAACGCGTTTTCGCACAAATCCGTGCGCGGGTGCTAAAAAGAGCAGCATCGGCAAGCTTAGCACATCGTTTGGTAGAAATCCACGTGCGCGTTCTGCAAAAAGCACCATTTGCATGCACATCTTGTGGTTTTGCAGAAAACTTCATCCGCGTCTACCAAAAGATGCATGTGCATGCTTAAAACGCGTTTTCGCACAAATGCGTGCGCGGGTGCTAAAAAGAGCAGCATCGGCATGCTTAGCACGTCGTTTGGTAGAAATCCACGTGCGCGTTCTGCAAAAAGCACCATTTGCATGCACATCTTGTGGTTTTGCAGAAAACTTCATCCGCGTCTACCAAAAGATGCATGTGCATGCTTAAAACGCGTTTTCGCACAAATCCGTGCGCGGGTGCTAAAAAGAGCAGCATCGGCAAGCTTAGCACATCGTTTGGTAGAAATCCACGTGCGCGTTCTGCAAAAAGCACCATTTGCATGCACATCTTGTGGTTTTGCAGAAAACTTCATCCGCGTCTACCAAAAGATGCATGTGCATGCTTAAAACGCGTTTTCGCACAAATGCGTGCGCGGGTGCTAAAAAGAGCAGCATCGGCATGCTTAGCACGTTGTTTGGTAGAAATCCACGTGCGCGTTCTGCAAAAAGCACCATTTGCATGCACATCTTGTGGTTTTGCAGAAAACTTCATCCGCGTCTACCAAAAGATGCATGTGCATGCTTAAAACGCGTTTTCGCACAAATGCGTGCGCGCGTGCTAGAAAGAGCAGCATCGGCATGCTTAGCACGTCGTTTGGTAGAAATCCACGTGCGCGTTCTGCCAAAAGCACCATTTGCATGCACATCTTGTGGTTTTGCAGAAAACTTCATCCGCGTCTACCAAAAGATGCATGTGCATGCTTAAAATGCGTTTTCGCACAAATCCGTGCGCGGGTGTTAAAAAGAGCAGCATCGGCATGCTTAGCACGTCGTTTGGTAGAAATCCAGGTGCACGTTCTGCAAAAAGCACCATTTGCATGCACATCTTGTGGTTTTGCAGAAAACTTCATCCGCGTCTACCAAAAGATGCATGTGCATGCTTAAAACGCGTTTTCGCACAAATGCGTGCGCGGGTGCTAAAAAGAGCAGCATCGGCATGCTTAGCACGTCGTTTGGTAGAAATCCACGTGCGCGTTCTGCCAAAAGCACCATTTGCATGCACATCTTGTGGTTTTGCAGAAAACTTCATCCGCGTCTACCAAAAGATGCATGTGCAAGCTTAAAACGCGTTTTCGCACAAATCCGTGCGCGGGTGCTAAAAAGAGCAGCATCGGCATGCTTAGCACGTCGTTTGGTAGAAATCCACGTGCGCGTTCTGCCAAAAGCACCATTTGCATGCACATCTTGTGGTTTTGCAGAAAACTTCATCCGCGTCTACCAAAAGATGCATGTGCATACTTAAAACGCGTTTTCGCACAAATGCGTGCGCGGGTGCTAAAAAGAGCAGCATCGGCATGCTTAGCACGTTGTTTGGTAGAAATCCACGTGCGCGTTCTGCAAAAAGCACCATTTGCATGCACATCTTGTGGTTTTGCAGAAAACTTCATCCGCGTCTACCAAAAGATGCATGTGCATGCTTAAAACGCGTTTTCGCACAAATGCGTGCGCGGGTGCTAAAAAGAGCAGCATCGGCATGCTTAGCACGTCGTTTGGTAGAAATCCACGTGCGCGTTCTGCAAAAAGCACCATTTGCATGCACATCTTGTGGTTTTGCAGAAAACTTCATCCGCGTCTACCAAAAGATGCATGTGCATGCTTAAAACGCGTTTTCGCACAAATGCGTGCGCGGGTGCTAAAAAGAGCAGCATCGGCATGCTTAGCACGTCGTTTGGTAGAAATCTACGTGCGCGTTCTGCCAAAAGCACCATTTGCAAGCACATCTTGTGGTTTTGCGGAAAACTTCATCCGCGTCTACCAAAAGATGCATGAGCATGCTTAAAACGCGTTTTCGCACAAATGCGTGCGCGGGTGCTAAAAAGAGCAGCATCGCCATGCTTAGCACGTCGTTTGGTAGAAATCCACGTGCGCGTTCTGCCAAAAGCACCATTTGCATGCACATCTTGTGGTTTTGCAGAAAACTTCATCCGCGTCTACCAAAAGATGCATGTGCATGCTTAAAACGCGTTTTCGCACAAATCCGTGCGCGGGTGCTAAAAAGAGCAGCATCGGCAAGCTTAGCACATCGTTTGGTAGAAATCCACGTGCGCGTTCTGCAAAAAGCACCATTTGCATGCACATCTTGTGGTTTTGCAGAAAACTTCATCCGCGTCTACCAAAAGATGCATGTGCATGCTTAAAACGCGTTTTCGCACAAATGCGTGCGCGGGTGCTAAAAAGAGCAGCATCGGCATGCTTAGCACGTCGTTTGGTAGAAATCCACGTGCGCGTTCTGCAAAAAGCACCATTTGCATGCACATATTGTGGTTTTGCAGAAAACTTCATCCGCGTCTACCAAAAGATGCATGTGCATGCTTAAAACGCGTTTTCGCACAAATGCGTGCGCGGGTGCTAAAAAGAGCAGCATCGGCATGCTTAGCACGTCGTTTGGTAGAAATCCACGTGCGCGTTCTGCCAAAAGCACCATTTGCATGCACATCTTGTGGTTTTGCAGAAAACTTCATCCGCGTCTACCAAAAGATGCATGTGCATGCTTAAAACGCGTTTTCGCACAAATCCGTGCGCGGGTGCTAAAAAGAGCAGCATCGGCATGCTTAGCACGTCGTTTGGTAGAAATCCACGTGCGCGTTCTGCCAAAAGCACCATTTGCATGCACATCTTGTGGTTTTGCAGAAAACTTCATCCGCGTCTACCAAAAGATGCATGCGCATGCTTAAAACGCGTTTTCGCACAAATGCGTGCGCGGGTGCTAAAAAGAGCAGCATCGGCATGCTTAGCACGTCGTTTGGTAGAAATCCACGTGCGCGTTCTGCAAAAAGCACCATTTGCATGCACATCTTGTGGTTTTGCAGAAAACTTCATCCGCGTCTACCAAAAGATGCATGTGCATGCTTAAAACGCGTTTTCGCACAAATGCGTGCGCGGGTGCTAAAAAGAGCAGCATCGGCATGCTTAGCACGTCGTTTGGTAGAAATCTACGTCCGCGTTCTGCCAAAAGCACCATTTGCAAGCACATCTTGTGGTTTTGCAGAAAACTTCATCCGCGTCTACCAAAAGATGCATGTGCATGCTTAAAACGCGTTTTCGCACAAATGCGTGCGCGGGTGCTAAAAAGAGCAGCATCGGCATGCTTAGCACGTCGTTTGGTAGAAATCCACGTGCGCGTTCTGCCAAAAGCACCATTTGCATGCACATATTGTGGTTTTGCAGAAAACTTCATCCGCGTCTACCAAAAGATGCATGTGCATGCTTAAAACGCGTTTTCGCACAAATGCGTGCGCGGGTGCTAAAAAGAGCAGCATCGGCATGCTTAGCACGTCGTTTGGTAGAAATCCACGTGCGCGTTCTGCCAAAAGCACCATTTGCATGCACATCTTGTGGTTTTGCAGAAAACTTCATCCGCGTCTACCAAAAGATGCATGTGCATGCTTAAAACGCGTTTTCGCACAAATCCGTGCGCGGGTGCTAAAAAGAGCAGCATCGGCATGCTTAGCACGTCGTTTGGTAGAAATCCACGTGCGCGTTCTGCAAAAAGCACCATTTGCATGCACATCTTGTGGTTTTGCAGAAAACTTCATCCGCGTCTACCAAAAGATGCATGTGCATGCTTAAAACGCGTTTTCGCAGAAATGCGTGCGCGGGTGCTAAAAAGAGCAGCATCGGCATGCTTAGCACGTCGTTTGGTAGAAATCCACGAGCGCGTTCTGCCAAAAGCACCATTTGCATGCACATCTTGTGGTTTTGCAGAAAACTTCATCCGCGTCTACCAAAAGATGCATGTGCATGCTTAAAACGCGTTTTCGCACAAATCCGTGCGCGGGTGCTAAAAAGAGCAGCATCAGCATGCTTAGCACGTCGTTTGGTAGAAATCCACGTGCGCGTTCTGCAAAAAGCACCATTTGCATGCACATCTTGTGGTTTTGCAGAAAACTTCATCCGCGTCTACCAAAAGATGCATGTGCATGCTTAAAACGCGTTTTCGCACAAATGCGTGCGCGGGTGCTAAAAAGAGCAGCATCGGCATGCTTAGCACGTCGTTTGGTAGAAATCCACGTGCGCGTTCTGCAAAAAGCACCATTTGCATGCACATCTTGTGGTTTTGCAGAAAACTTCATCCGCGTCTACCAAAAGATGCATGTGCATGCTTAAAACGCGTTTTCGCACAAATGCGTGCGCGGGTGCTAAAAAGAGCAGCATCGGCATGCTTAGCACGTCGTTTGGTAGAAATCCACGAGCGCGTTCTGCAAAAAGCACCATCTGCATGCACATCTTGTGGTTTTGCAGAAAACTTCAGCCGCGTCTACCAAAAGATGCATGTGCATGCTTAAAACGCGTTTTCGCACAAATGCGTGCGCGGGTGCTAAAAAGAGCAGCATCGGCATGCTTAGCACGTCGTTTGGTAGAAATCCACGTGCGCGTTCTGCCAAAAGCACCATTTGCATGCACATCTTGTGGTTTTGCAGAAAACTTCATCCGCGTCTACCAAAAGATGCATGTGCATGCTTAAAACGCGTTTTCGCACAAATCCGTGCGCGGGTGCTAAAAAGAGCAGCATCGGCATGCTTAGCACGTCGTTTGGTAGAAATCCACGTGCGCGTTCTGCAAAAAGCACCATTTGCATGCACATCTTGTGGTTTTGCAGAAAACTTCATCCGCGTCTACCAAAAGATGCATGTGCATGCTTAAAACGCGTTTTCGCACAAATGCGTGCGCGGGTGCTAAAAAGAGCAGCATCGGCATGCTTAGCACGTCGTTTTGTAGAAATCCACGAGCGCGTTCTGCAAAAAGCACCATTTGCATGCACATCTTGTGGTTTTGCAGAAAACTTCATCCGCGTCTACCAAAAGATGCATGTGCATGCTTAAAACGCGTTTTCGCACAAATGCGTGCGCGGGTGCTAAAAAGAGCAGCATCGGCATGCTTAGCACGTCGTTTAGTAGAAATCCACGTGCGCGTTCTGCCAAAAGCACCATTTGCATGCACATCTTGTGGTTTTGCAGAAAACTTCATCCGCGTCTACCAAAAGATGCATGTGCATGCTTAAAACGCGTTTTCGCACAAATCCGTGCGCGGGTGCTAAAAAGAGCAGCATCGGCATGCTTAGCACGTCGTTTGGTAGAAATCCACGTGCGCGTTCTGCAAAAAGCACCATTTTGCATGCACATCTTGTGGTTTTGCAGAAAACTTCATCCGCGTCTACCAAAGATGCATGTGCATGCTTAAACGCGTTTTTCGCACAAATGCGTGCGCGGGTGCTAAAAAGAGCAGCATCGGCATGCTTAGCACGTCGTTGGGTAGAAAATCCACGAGCGCGTTCTGCAAAAAAGCACCATTTGCATGCACATCTTGTGGTTTTGCAGAAAACTTCATCCGCGTCTACCAAAAGATGCATGTGCATGCTTAAAACGCGTTTTCGCACAAATGCGTGCGCGGGTGCTAAAAAGAGCAGCATCGGCATGCTTAGCACGTCGTTTGGTAGAAATCCACGTGCGCGTTCTGCCAAAAGCACCATTTGCATGCACATCTTGTGGTTTTGCAGAAAACTTCATCCGCGTCTACCAAAAGATGCATGTGCATGCTTAAAACGCGTTTTCGCACAAATGCGTGCGCGGGTGCTAAAAAGAGCAGCATCGGCATGCTTAGCACGTCGTTTGGTAGAAATCCACGTGCGCGTTCTGTCAAAAGCACCATTTGCATGCACATCTTGTGGTTTTGCAGAAAACTTCATCCGCGTCTACCAAAAGATGCATGTGCATGCTTAAAACGCGTTTTCGCACAAATCCGTGCGCGGGGTGCTAAAAAGAGCAGCATCGGCATGCTTAGCACGTCGTTTGGTAGAATCCACGTGCGCGTTCTGCAAAAAGCACCATTTGCATGCACATCTTGTGGTTTTGCAGAAAACTTCATCCGCGTCTACCAAAAGATGCATGTGCATGCTTAAAACGCGTTTTCGCACAAATGCGTGCGCGGGTGCTAAAAAGAGCAGCATCGCATGCTTAGCACGTTGTTTGGTAGAAATCCACGTGCGCGTTCTGCAAAAAGCACCATTTGCATGCACATCTTGTGGTTTTGCAGAAAACTTCATCCGCGTCTACCAAAAGATGCATGTGCATGCTTAAAACGCGTTTTCGCACAAATGCGGTGCGCGGGTGCTAAAAAAGAGCAGCATCGGCATGCTTAGCACGTCGTTTGGTAGAAATCCACGTGCGCGTTCTGCAAAAAAGCACCATTTGCATGCACATCTTGTGGTTTTGCAGAAAACTTCATCCGCGTCTACCAAAAGATGCATGTGCATGCTTAAAACGCGTTTTTCGCAGAAATTCGTGCGCGGGTGCTAAAAAGAGCAGCATCGGCATGCTTAGCACGTCGTTTGGTAGAAATCCACGTGCGCGTTCTGCCAAAAGCACCATTTGCATGCACATCTTGTGGTTTTGCAGAAAACTTCATCCGCGTCTACCAAAAGATGCATGTGCATGCTTAAAACGCGTTTTCGCACAAATGCGTGCGCGGGTGCTAAAAAGAGCAGCATCGGCATGCTTTGCACGTCGTTTGGTAGAAATCCACGTGCGCGTTCTGCCAAAAGCACCATTTGCATGCACATCCTGTGGTTTTGCAGAAAACTTCATCCGCGTCTACCAAAAGATGCATGTGCATGCTTAAAACGCGTTTTCGCACAAATCCGTGCGCGGGTGCTAAAAAGAGCAGCATCGGCATGCTTAGCACGTCGTTTGGTAGAAATCCACGTGCGCGTTCTGCCAAAAGCACCATTTGCATGCACATCTTGTGGTTTTGCAGAAAACTTCATCCGCGTCTACCAAAAGATGCATGTGCATGCTTAAAACGCGTTTTCGCACAAATCCGTGCGCGGGTGCTAAAAAGAGCAGCATCGGCATGCTTAGCACGTCGTTTGGTAGAAATCCACGTGCGCGTTCTGCAAAAAGCACCATTTGCATGCACATCTTGTGGTTTTGCAGAAAACTTCATCCGCGTCTACCAAAAGATGCATGTGCATGCTTAAAACGCGTTTTCGCACAAATGCGTGCGCGGGTGCTAAAAAGAGCAGGCATCGGCATGCTTAGCACGTTGTTTGGTAGAAATCCACGTGCGCGTTCTGCAAAAAGCACCATTTGCATGCACATCTTGTGGTTTTGCAGAAAACTTCATCCGCGTCTACCAAAAGATGCATGTGCATGCTTAAAACGCGTTTTTCGCACAAATGCGTGCGCGGGTGCTAAAAAGAGCAGCATCGGCATGCTTAGCACGTCGTTTGGTAGAAATCCACGTGCGCGTTCTGCGAAAAGCACCATTTGCATGCACATCTTGTGGTTTTGCAGAAACTTCATCCGCGTCTACCAAAAGATGCATGTGCATGCTTAAACGCGTTTTCGCACAAATCCGTGCGCGGGTGCTAAAAAGAGCAGCATCGGCATGCTTAGCACGTCGTTTGGTAGAAATCCACGTGCGCGTTCTGCAAAAAGCACCATTTGCATGCACATCTTGTGGTTTTGCAGAAAACTTCATCCGCGTCTACCAAAAGATGCATGTGCATGCTTAAAACGTGTTTTTCCGCACAAATGCGTGCGCGGGTGCTAAAAAAGAGGCAGCATCGGCATGCTTAGCACGTCGTTGGGTAGAAATCCACGAGCGCGTTCTGCAAAAAGCACCATTTGCATGCACATCTTGTGGTTTTGCAGAAAACTTCATCCGCGTCTACCAAAAGATGCATGTGCATGCTTAAAACGCGTTTTCGCACAAATGCGTGCGCGGGTGCTAAAAAGAGCAGCATCGGCATGCTTAGCACGTCGTTTGGTAGAAATCCACGTGCGCGTTCTGCCAAAAGCACCATTTGCATGCACATCTTGTGGTTTTGCAGAAAACTTCATCCGCGTCTACCAAAAGATGCATGTGCATGCTTTAAAACGCGTTTTCGCACAAATGCGTGCGCGGGTGCTAAAAAGAGCAGCATCGGCATGCTTAGCACGTCGTTTGGTAGAAATCCACGTGCGCGTTCTGCCAAACGCACCATTTGCATGCACATCTTGTGGTTTTGCAGAAAACTTCATCCGCGTCTACCAAAAGATGCATGTGCATGCTTAAAACGCGTTTTCGCACAAATGCGTGCGCGGGTGCTAAAAAGAGCAGCATCGGCATGCTTAGCACATCGTTTGGTAGAAATCCACGTGCGCGTTCTGCAAAAAGCACCATTTGCATGCACATCTTGTGGTTTTGCAGAAAACTTCATCCGCGTCTACCAAAAGATGCATGTGCATGCTTAAAACGTGTTTTCGCACAAATGCGTGCGCGGGTGCTAAAAAGAGCAGCATCGGCATGCTTAGCACGTCGTTGGGTAGAAATCCACGAGCGCGTTCTGCAAAGAGCACCATTTGCATGCACATCTTGTGGTTTTGCAGAAAACTTCATCCGCGTCTACCAAAAGATGCATGTGCATGCTTAAAACGCGTTTTCGCACAAATGCGTGCGCGGGTGCTAAAAAGAGCAGCATCGGCATGCTTAGCACGTCGTTTGGTAGAAATCCACGTGCGCGTTCTGCCAAAAGCACCATTTGCATGCACATCTTGTGGTTTTGCAGAAAACTTCATCCGCGTCTACCAAAAGATGCATGTGCATGCTTAAAACGCGTTTTCGCACAAATCCGTGCGCGGGTGCTAAAAAGAGCAGCATCGGCATGCTTAGCACGTCGTTTGGTAGAAATCCACGTGCGCGTTCTGCCAAAAGCACCATTTGCATGCACATCTTGTGGTTTTGCAGAAAACTTCATCCGCGTCTACCAAAAGATGCATGTGCATGGTTAAAACGCGTTTTCGCACAAATGCGTGCGCGGGTGCTAAAAAGAGCAGCATCGGCATGCTTAGCACGTCGTTTGGTAGAAATCCACGTGCGCGTTCTGCAAAAAGCACCATTTGCATGCACATCTTGTGGTTTTGCAGAAAACTTCATCCGCGTCTACCAAAAGATGCATGTGCATGCTTAAAACGCGTTTTCGCACAAATGCGTGCGCGGGTGCTAAAAAGAGCAGCATCGGCATGCTTAGCACGTTGTGTGGTAGAAATCCACGTGCGCGTTCTGCAAAAAGCACCATTTGCATGCACATCTTGTGGTTTTGCAGAAAACTTCATCCGCGTCTACCAAAAGATGCATGCGCATGCTTAAAACGCGTTTTCGCACAAATGCGTGCGCGGGTGCTAAAAAGAGCAGCATCGGCATGCTTAGCACGTCGTTTGGTAGAAATCCACGTGCGCGTTCTGCAAAAAGCACCATTTGCATGCACATCTTGTGGTTTTGCAGAAAACTTCATCCGCGTCTACCAAAAGATGCATGTGCATGCTTAAAACGCGTTTTCGCACAAATGCGTGCGCGGGTGCTAAAAAGAGCAGCATCGGCATGCTTAGCACGTCGTTTGGTAGAAATCCACGTGCGCGTTCTGCAAAAAGCACCATTTGCATGCACATCTTGTGGTTTTGCAGAAAACTTCATCCGCGTCTACCAAAAGATGCATGTGCATGCTTAAAACGCGTTTTCGCACAAATGCGTGCGCGGGTGCTAAAAAGAGCAGCATCGGCATGCTTAGCACGTCGTTTTGTAGAAATCCACGAGCGCGTTCTGCAAAAAGCACCATTTGCATGCACATCTTGTGGTTTTGCAGAAAACTTCATCCGCGTCTACCAAAAGATGCATGTGCATGCTTAAAACGCGTTTTCGCACAAATGCGTGCGCGGGTGCTAAAAAGAGCAGCATCGGCATGCTTAGCACGTCGTTTAGTAGAAATCCACGTGCGCGTTCTGCCAAAAGCACCATTTGCATGCACATCTTGTGGTTTTGCAGAAAACTTCATCCGCGTCTACCAAAAGATGCATGTGCATGCTTAAAACGCGTTTTCGCACAAATCCGTGCGCGGGTGCTAAAAAGAGCAGCATCGGCATGCTTAGCACGTCGTTTGGTAGAAATCCACGTGCGCGTTCTGCAAAAAGCACCATTTGCATGCACATCTTGTGGTTTTGCAGAAAACTTCATCCGCGTCTACCAAAAGATGCATGTGCATGCTTAAAACGCGTTTTCGCACAAATGCGTGCGCGGGTGCTAAAAAGAGCAGCATCGGCATGCTTAGCACGTCGTTGGGTAGAAATCCACGAGCGCGTTCTGCAAAAAGCACCATTTGCATGCACATCTTGTGGTTTTGCAGAAAACTTCATCCGCGTCTACCAAAAGATGCATGTGCATGCTTAAAACGCGTTTTCGCACAAATGCGTGCGCGGGTGCTAAAAAGAGCAGCATCGGCATGCTTAGCACGTCGTTTGGTAGAAATCCACGTGCGCGTTCTGCCAAAAGCACCATTTGCATGCACATCTTGTGGTTTTGCAGAAAACTTCATCCGCGTCTACCAAAAGATGCATGTGCATGCTTAAAACGCGTTTTCGCACAAATGCGTGCGCGGGTGCTAAAAAGAGCAGCATCGGCATGCTTAGCACGTCGTTTGGTAGAAATCCACGTGCGCGTTCTGCCAAAAGCACCATTTGCATGCACATCCTGTGGTTTTGCAGAAAACTTCATCCGCGTCTACCAAAAGATGCATGTTCATGCTTAAAACGCGTTTTCGCACAAATCCGTGCGCGGGTGCTAAAAAGAGCAGCATCGGCATGCTTAGCACGTCGTTTGGTAGAAATCCACGTGCGCGTTCTGCCAAAAGCACCATTTGCATGCACATCTTGTGGTTTTGCAGAAAACTTCATCCGCGTCTACCAAAAGATGCATGTGCATGCTTAAAACGCGTTTTCGCACAAATCCGTGCGCGGGTGCTAAAAAGAGCAGCATCGGCATGCTTAGCACGTCGTTTGGTAGAAATCCACGTGCGCGTTCTGCAAAAAGCACCATTTGCATGCACATCTTGTGGTTTTGCAGAAAACTTCATCCGCGTCTACCAAAAGATGCATGTGCATGCTTAAAACGCGTTTTCGCACAAATGCGTGCGCGGGTGCTAAAAAGAGCAGCATCGGCATGCTTAGCACGTTGTTTGGTAGAAATCCACGTGCGCGTTCTGCAAAAAGCACCATTTGCATGCACATCTTGTGGTTTTGCAGAAAACTTCATCCGCGTCTACCAAAAGATGCATGTGCATGCTTAAAACGCGTTTTCGCACAAATGCGTGCGCGGGTGCTAAAAAGAGCAGCATCGGCATGCTTAGCACGTCGTTTGGTAGAAATCCACGTGCGCGTTCTGCAAAAAGCACCATTTGCATGCACATCTTGTGGTTTTGCAGAAAACTTCATCCGCGTCTACCAAAAGATGCATGTGCATGCTTAAAACGCGTTTTCGCAGAAATTCGTGCGCGGGTGCTAAAAAGAGCAGCATCGGCATGCTTAGCACGTCGTTTGGTAGAAATCCACGTGCGCGTTCTGCCAAAAGCACCATTTGCATGCACATCTTGTGGTTTTGCAGAAAACTTCATCCGCGTCTACCAAAAGATGCATGTGCATGCTTAAAACGCGTTTTCGCACAAATGCGTGCGCGGGTGCTAAAAAGAGCAGCATCGGCATGCTTAGCACGTCGTTTGGTAGAAATCCACGTGCGCGTTCTGCCAAAAGCACCATTTGCATGCACATCCTGTGGTTTTGCAGAAAACTTCATCCGCGTCTACCAAAAGATGCATGTGCATGCTTAAAACGCGTTTTCGCACAAATCCGTGCGCGGGTGCTAAAAAGAGCAGCATCGGCATGCTTAGCACGTCGTTTGGTAGAAATCCACGTGCGCGTTCTGCCAAAAGCACCATTTGCATGCACATCTTGTGGTTTTGCAGAAAACTTCATCCGCGTCTACCAAAAGATGCATGTGCATGCTTAAAACGCGTTTTCGCACAAATCCGTGCGCGGGTGCTAAAAAGAGCAGCATCGGCATGCTTAGCACGTCGTTTGGTAGAAATCCACGTGCGCGTTCTGCAAAAAGCACCATTTGCATGCACATCTTGTGGTTTTGCAGAAAACTTCATCCGCGTCTACCAAAAGATGCATGTGCATGCTTAAAACGCGTTTTCGCACAAATGCGTGCGCGGGTGCTAAAAAGAGCAGCATCGGCATGCTTAGCACGTTGTTTGGTAGAAATCCACGTGCGCGTTCTGCAAAAAGCACCATTTGCATGCACATCTTGTGGTTTTGCAGAAAACTTCATCCGCGTCTACCAAAAGATGCATGTGCATGCTTAAAACGCGTTTTCGCACAAATGCGTGCGCGGGTGCTAAAAAGAGCAGCATCGGCATGCTTAGCACGTCGTTTGGTAGAAATCCACGTGCGCGTTCTGCGAAAAGCACCATTTGCATGCACATCTTGTGGTTTTGCAGAAAACTTCATCCGCGTCTACCAAAAGATGCATGTGCATGCTTAAAACGCGTTTTCGCACAAATCCGTGCGCGGGTGCTAAAAAGAGCAGCATCGGCATGCTTAGCACGTCGTTTGGTAGAAATCCACGTGCGCGTTCTGCAAAAAGCACCATTTGCATGCACATCTTGTGGTTTTGCAGAAAACTTCATCCGCGTCTACCAAAAGATGCATGTGCATGCTTAAAACGTGTTTTCGCACAAATGCGTGCGCGGGTGCTAAAAAGAGCAGCATCAAGCTTAGCACATCGTTTGGTAGAAATCCACGTGCGCGTTCTGCCAAAAGCACCATTTGCATGCACATCTTGTGGTTTTGCAGAAAACTTCATCCGCGTCTACCAAAAGATGCATGTGCATGCTTAAAACGCGTTTTCGCACAAATCCGTGCGCGGGTGCTAAAAAGAGCAGCATCGGCATGCTTAGCACGTCGTTTGGTAGAAATCCACGTGCGCGTTCTGCAAAAAGCACCATTTGCATGCACATCTTGTGGTTTTGCAGAAAACTTCATCCGCGTCTACCAAAAGATGCATGTGCATGCTTAAAACGCGTTTTCGCACAAATGCGTGCGCGGGTGCTAAAAAGAGCAGCATCGGCATGCTTAGCACGTTGTTTGGTAGAAATCCACGTGCGCGTTCTGCAAAAAGCACCATTTGCATGCACATCTTGTGGTTTTGCAGAAAACTTCATCCGCGTCTACCAAAAGATGCATGTGCATGCTTAAAACGCGTTTTCGCACAAATGCGTGCGCGGGTGCTAAAAAGAGCAGCATCGGCATGCTTAGCACGTCGTTTGGTAGAAATCCACGTGCGCGTTCTGCAAAAAGCACCATTTGCATGCACATCTTGTGGTTTTGCAGAAAACTTCATCCGCGTCTACCAAAAGATGCATGTGCATGCTTAAAACGCGTTTTCGCACAAATGCGTGCGCGGGTGCTAAAAAGAGCAGCATCGGCATGCTTAGCACGTCGTTTGGTAGAAATCCACGTGCGCGTTCTGCCAAAAGCACCATTTGCATGCACATCTTGTGGTTTTGCAGAAAACTTCATCCGCGTCTACCAAAAGATGCATGTGCATGCTTAAAACGCGTTTTCGCACAAATGCGTGCGCGGGTGCTAAAAAGAGCAGCATCGGCATGCTTAGCACGTCGTTTGGTAGAAATCCACGTGCGCATTCTGCCAAAAGCACCATTTGCATGCACATCTTGTGGTTTTGCAGAAAACTTCATCCGCGTCTACCAAAGGATGCATGTGCATGCTTAAAACGCGTTTTCGCACAAATCCGTGCGCGGGTGCTAAAAAGAGCAGCATCGGCATGCTTAGCACGTCGTTTGGTAGAAATCCACGTGCGCGTTCTGCCAAAAGCACCATTTGCATGCACATCTTGTGGTTTTGCAGAAAACTTCATCCGCGTCTACCAAAAGATGCATGTGCATGCTTAAAACGCGTTTTCGCACAAATCCGTGCGCGGGTGCTAAAAAGAGCAGCATCGGCATGCTTAGCACGTCGTTTGGTAGAAATCCACGTGCGCGTTCTGCAAAAAGCACCATTTGCATGCACATCTTGTGGTTTTGCAGAAAACTTCATCCGCGTCTACCAAAAGATGCATGTGCATGCTTAAAACGCGTTTTCGCACAAATGCGTGCGCGGGTGCTAAAAAGAGCAGCATCGGCATGCTTAGCACGTTGTTTGGTGGAAATCCACGTGCGCGTTCTGCAAAAAGCACCATTTGCATGCACATCTTGTGGTTTTGCAGAAAACTTCATCCGCGTCTACCAAAAGATGCATGTGCTTGCTTAAAACGCGTTTTCGCACAAATGCGTGCGCGGGTGCTAAAAAGAGCAGCATCGGCATGCTTAGCCCGTCGTTTGGTAGAAATCCACGTGCGCGTTCTGCAAAAAGCACCATTTGCATGCACATCTTGTGGTTTTGCAGAAAACTTCATCCGCGTCTACCAAAAGATGCATGTGCATGCTTAAAACGCGTTTTCGCACAAATGCGTGCGCGGGTGCTAAAAAGAGCAGCATCGGCATGCTTAGCACGTCGTTTGGTAGAAATCCACGAGCGCGTTCTGCAAAAAGCACCATTTGCATGCACATCTTGTGGTTTTGCAGAAAACTTCATCCGCGTCTACCAAAAGATGCATGTGCATGCTTAAAACGCGTTTTCGCACAAATGCGTGCGCGGGTGCTAAAAAGAGCAGCATCGGCATGCTTAGCACGTCGTTTGGTAGAAATCCACGTGCGCGTTCTGCCAAAAGCACCATTTGCATGCACATCTTGTGGTTTTGCAGAAAACTTCATCCTCGTCTACCAAAAGATGCATGTGCATGCTTAAAACGCGTTTTCGCACAAATCCGTGCGCGGGTGCTAAAAAGAGCAGCATCGGCATGCTTAGCACGTCGTTTGGTAGAAATCCGCGTGCGCGTTCTGCAAAAAGCACCATTTGCATGCACATCTTGTGGTTTTGCAGAAAACTTCATCCGCGTCTACCAAAAGATGCATGTGCATGCTTAAAACGCGTTTTCGCACAAATGCGTGCGCGGGTGCTAAAAAGAGCAGCATCGGCATGCTTAGCACGTCGTTGGGTAGAAATCCACGAGCGCGTTCTGCAAAAAGCACCATTTGCATGCACATCTTGTGGTTTTGCAGAAAACTTCATCCGCGTCTACCAAAAGATGCATGTGCATGCTTAAAACGCGTTTTCGCACAAATGCGTGCGCGGGTGCTAAAAAGAGCAGCATCGGCATGCTTAGCACGTCGTTTGGTAGAAATCCACGTGCGCGTTCTGCCAAAAGCACCATTTGCATGCACATCTTGTGGTTTTGCAGAAAACTTCATCCGCGTCTACCAAAAGATGCATGTGCATGCTTAAAACGCGTTTTCGCACAAATCCGTGCGCGGGTGCTAAAAAGAGCAGCATCGGCATGCTTAGCACGTCGTTTGGTAGAAATCCACGTGCGCGTTCTGCCAAAAGCACCATTTGCATGCACATCTTGTGGTTTTGCAGAAAACTTCATCCGCGTCTACCAAAAGATGCATGTGCATGCTTAAAACGCGTTTTCGCACAAATGCGTGCGCGGGTGCTAAAAAGAGCAGCATCGGCATGCTTAGCACGTTGTTTGGTAGAAATCCACGTGCGCGTTCTGCAAAAAGCACCATTTGCATGCACATCTTGTGGTTTTGCAGAAAACTTCATCCGCGTCTACCAAAAGATGCATGTGCATGCTTAAAACGCGTTTTCGCACAAATGCGTGCGCGGGTGCTAAAAAGAGGAGCATCGGCATGCTTAGCACGTCGTTTGGTAGAAATCCACGTGCGCGTTCTGCAAAAAGCACCATTTGCATGCACATATTGTGGTTTTGCAGAAAACTTCATCCGCGTCTACCAAAAGATGCATGTGCATGCTTAAAACGCGTTTTCGCACAAATGCGTGCGCGGGTGCTAAAAAGAGCAGCATCGGCATGCTTAGCACGTCGTTTGGTAGAAATCCACGTGCGCGTTCTGCCAAAAGCACCATTTGCATGCACATCTCGTGGTTTTGCAGAAAACTTCATCCGCGTCTACCAAAAGATGCATGTGCATGCTTAAAACGCGTTTTCGCACAAATGCGTGCGCGGGTGCTAAAAAGAGCAGCATCGGCATGCTTAGCACGTCGTTTGGTAGAAATCCACGTGCGCGTTCTGCCAAAAGCACCATTTGCATGCACATCTTGTGGTTTTGCAGAAAACTTCATCCGCGTCTACCAAAAGATGCATGTGCATGCTTAAAACGCGTTTTCGCACAAATGCGTGCGCGGGTGCTAAAAAGAGCAGCATCGGCATGCTTAGCACGTCGTTTGGTAGAAATCCACGTGCGCGTTCTGCCAAAAGCACCATTTGCATGCACATCTTGTGGTTTTGCAGAAAACTTCATCCGCGTCTACCAAAAGATGCAAGTGCATGCTTAAAACGCGTTTTCGCACAAATCCGTGCGCGGGTGCTAAAAAGAGCAGCATCGGCATGCTTAGCACGTCGTTTGGTAGAAATCCACGTGCGCGTTCTGCCAAAAGCACCATTTGCATGCACATCTTGTGGTTTTGCAGAAAACTTCATCCGCGTCTACCAAAAGATGCATGTGCATGCTTAAAACGCGTTTTCGCACAAATCCGTGCGCGGGTGCTAAAAAGAGCAGCATCGGCATGCTTAGCACGTCGTTTGGTAGAAATCCACGTGCGCGTTCTGCAAAAAGCACCATTTGCATGCACATCTTGTGGTTTTGCAGAAAACTTCATCCGCGTCTACCAAAAGATGCATGTGCATGCTTAAAACGCGTTTTCGCACAAATGCGTGCGCGCGTGCTAAAAAGAGCAGCATCGGCATGCTTAGCACGTTGTTTGGTAGAAATCCACGTGCGCGTTCTGCAAAAAGCACCATTTGCATGCACATCTTGTGGTTTTGCAGAAAACTTCATCCGCGTCTACCAAAAGATGCATGTGCATGCTTAAAACGCGTTTTCGCACAAATGCGTGCGCGGGTGCTAAAAAGAGCAGCATCGGCATGCTTAGCACGTCGTTTGGTAGAAATCCACGTGCGCGTTCAGCAAAAAGCACCATTTGCATGCACATCTTGTGGTTTTGCAGAAAACTTCATCCGCGTCTACCAAAAGATGCATGTGCATGCTTAAAACGCGTTTTCGCACAAATGCGTGCGCGGGTGCTAAAAAGAGCAGCATCGGCATGCTTAGCACGTCGTTTGGTAGAAATCTACGTGCGCGTTCTGCCAAAAGCACCATTTGCATGCACATCTTGTGGTTTTGCAGAAAACTTCATCCGCGTCTACCAAAAGATGCATGTGCATGCTTAAAACGTGTTTTCGCACAAATCCGTGCGCGGGTGCTAAAAAGAGCAGCATCGGCATGCTTAGCACGTCGTTTGGTAGAAATCCACGTGCGCGTTCTGCAAAAAGCACCATTTGCATGCACATCTTGTGGTTTTGCAGAAAACTTCATCCGCGTCTACCAAAAGATGCATGTGCATGCTTAAAACGCGTTTTCGCACAAATCCGTGCGCGGGTGCTAAAAAGAGCAGCATCGGCAAGCTTAGCACATCGTTTGGTAGAAATCCACGTGCGCGTTCTGCCAAAAGCACCATTTGCATGCACATCTTGTGGTTTTGCAGAAAACTTCATCCGCGTCTACCAAAAGATGCATGTGCATGCTTAAAACGCGTTTTCGCACAAATCCGTGCGCGGGTGCTAAAAAGAGCAGCATCGGCATGCTTAGCACGTCGTTTGGTAGAAATCCACGTGCGCGTTCTGCAAAAAGCACCATTTGCATGCACATCTTGTGGTTTTGCAGAAAACTTCATCCGCGTCTACCAAAAGATGCATGTGCATGCTTAAAACGCGTTTTCGCACAAATGCGTGCGCGGGTGCTAAAAAGAGCAGCATCGGCATGCTTAGCACGTTGTTTGGTAGAAATCCACGTGCGCGTTCTGCAAAAAGCACCATTTGCATGCACATCTTGTGGTTTTGCAGAAAACTTCATCCGCGTCTACCAAAAGATGCATGTGCATGCTTAAAACGCGTTTTCGCACAAATGCGTGCGCGGGTGCTAAAAAGAGCAGCATCGGCATGCTTAGCACGTCGTTTGGTAGAAATCCACGTGCGCGTTCTGCAAAAAGCACCATTTGCATGCACATCTTGTGGTTTTGCAGAAAACTTCATCCGCGTCTACCAAAAGATGCATGTGCATGCTTAAAACGCGTTTTCGCACAAATGCGTGCGCGGGTGCTAAAAAGAGCAGCATCGGCATGCTTAGCACGTCGTTTGGTAGAAATCCACGTGCGCGTTCTGCCAAAAGCACCATTTGCATGCACATCTTGTGGTTTTGCAGAAAACTTCATCCGCGTCTACCAAAAGATGCATGTGCATGCTTAAAACGCGTTTTCGCACAAATGCGTGCGCGGGTGCTAAAAAGAGCAGCATCGGCATGCTTAGCACGTCGTTTGGTAGAAATCCACGTGCGCATTCTGCCAAAAGCACCATTTGCATGCACATCTTGTGGTTTTGCAGAAAACTTCATCCGCGTCTACCAAAGGATGCATGTGCATGCTTAAAACGCGTTTTCGCACAAATCCGTGCGCGGGTGCTAAAAAGAGCAGCATCGGCATGCTTAGCACGTCGTTTGGTAGAAATCCACGTGCGCGTTCTGCCAAAAGCACCATTTGCATGCACATCTTGTGGTTTTGCAGAAAACTTCATCCGCGTCTACCAAAAGATGCATGTGCATGCTTAAAACGCGTTTTCGCACAAATCCGTGCGCGGGTGCTAAAAAGAGCAGCATCGGCATGCTTAGCACGTCGTTTGGTAGAAATCCACGTGCGCGTTCTGCAAAAAGCACCATTTGCATGCACATCTTGTGGTTTTGCAGAAAACTTCATCCGCGTCTACCAAAAGATGCATGTGCATGCTTAAAACGCGTTTTCGCACAAATGCGTGCGCGGGTGCTAAAAAGAGCAGCATCGGCATGCTTAGCACGTTGTTTGGTGGAAATCCACGTGCGCGTTCTGCAAAAAGCACCATTTGCATGCACATCTTGTGGTTTTGCAGAAAACTTCATCCGCGTCTACCAAAAGATGCATGTGCTTGCTTAAAACGCGTTTTCGCACAAATGCGTGCGCGGGTGCTAAAAAGAGCAGCATCGGCATGCTTAGCCCATCGTTTGGTAGAAATCCACGTGCGCGTTCTGCAAAAAGCACCATTTGCATGCACATCTTGTGGTTTTGCAGAAAACTTCATCCGCGTCTACCAAAAGATGCATGTGCATGCTTAAAACGCGTTTTCGCACAAATGCGTGCGCGGGTGCTAAAAAGAGCAGCATCGGCATGCTTAGCACGTCGTTTGGTAGAAATCCACGTGCGCGTTCTGCCAAAAGCACCATTTGCATACACATCTTGTGGTTTTGCAGAAAACTTCATCCGCGTCTACCAAAAGATGCATGTGCATGCTTAAAACGCGTTTTCGCACAAATGCGTGCGCGGGTGCTAAAAAGAGCAGCATCGGCATGCTTAGCACGTCGTTTGGTAGAAATCCACGTGCGCGTTCTGCCAAAAGCACCATTTGCATGCACATCTTGTGGTTTTGCAGAAAACTTCATCCGCGTCTACCAAAAGATGCATGTGCATGCTTAAAACGCGTTTTCGCACAAATCCGTGCGCGGGTGCTAAAAAGAGCAGCATCGGCATGCTTAGCACGTCGTTTGGTAGAAATCCACGTGCGCGTTCTGCCAAAAGCACCATTTGCATGCACCTCTTGTGGTTTTGCAGAAAACTTCATCCGCGTCTACCAAAAGATGCATGTGCATGCTTAAAACGCGTTTACGCACAAATGCGTGCGCGGGTGCTAAAAAGAGCAGCATCGGCATGCTTAGCACGTTGTTTGGTAGAAATCCACGTGCGCGTTCTGCAAAAAGCACCATTTGCATGCACATCTTGTGGTTTTGCAGAAAACTTCATCCGCGTCTACCAAAAGATGCATGTGCATGCTTAAAACGCGTTTTCGCACAAATGCGTGCGCGGGTGCTAAAAAGAGCAGCATCGGCATGCTTAGCACGTCGTTTGGTAGAAATCTACGTGCGCGTTCTGCCAAAAGCACCATTTGCAAGCACATCTTGTGGTTTTGCAGAAAACTTCATCCGCGTCTACCAAAAGATGCATGTGCATGCTTAAAACGCGTTTTCGCACAAATGCGTGCGCGGGTGCTAAAAAGAGCAGCATCGGCATGCTTAGCACGTCGTTTGGTAGAAATCCACGTGCGCGTTCTGCAAAAAGCACCATTTGCATGCACATCTTGTGGTTTTGCAGAAAACTTCATCCGCGTCTACCAAAAGATGCATGTGCATGCTTAAAACGCGTTTTCGCACAAATCCGTGCGCGGGTACTAAAAAGAGCAGCATCGGCAAGCTTAGCACATCGTTTGGTAGAAATCCACGTGCGCGTTCTGCAAAAAGCACCATTTGCATGCACATCTTGTGGTTTTGCAGAAAACTTCATCCGCGTCTACCAAAAGATGCATGTGCATGCTTAAAACGCGTTTTCGCACAAATGCGTGCGCGGGTGCTAAAAAGAGCAGCATCGGCATGCTTAGCACGTCGTTTGGTAGAAATCCGCGTGCGCGTTCTGCCAAAAGCACCATTTGCATGCACATCTTGTGGTTTTGCAGAAAACTTCATCCGCGTCTACCAAAAGATGCATGTGCATGCTTAAAACGCGTTTTCGCACAAATGCGTGCGCGGGTGCTAAAAAGAGCAGCATCGGCATGCTTAGCACGTCGTTTGGTAGAAATCCACGTGCGCGTTCTGCCAAAAGCACCATTTGCATGCACATCTTGTGGTTTTGCAGAAAACTTCATCCGCGTCTACCAAAAGATGCATGTGCATGCTTAAAACGCGTTTTCGCACAAATGCGTGCGCGGGTGCTAAAAAGAGCAGCATCGGCATGCTTAGCACGTCGTTTGGTAGAAATCCACGTGCGCGTTCTGCAAAAAGCACCATTTGCATGCACATCTTGTGGTTTTGCAGAAAACTTCATCCGCGTCTACCAAAAGATGCATGTGCATGCTTAAAACGCGTTTTCGCACAAATGCGTGCGCGGGTGCTAAAAAGAGCAGCATCGGCATGCTTAGCACGTCGTTTGGTAGAAATCCACGAGCGCGTTCTGCAAAAAGCACCATTTGCATGCACATCTTGTGGTTTTGCAGAAAACTTCATCCGCGTCTACCAAAAGATGCATGTGCATGCTTAAAACGCGTTTTCGCACAAATGCGTGCGCGGGTGCTAAAAAGAGCAGCATCGGCATGCTTAGCACGTCGTTTGGTAGAAATCCACGTGCGCGTTCTGCCAAAAGCACCATTTGCATGCACATCTTGTGGTTTTGCAGAAAACTTCATCCGCGTCTACCAAAAGATGCATGTGCATGCTTAAAACGCGTTTTCGCACAAATCCGTGCGCGGGTGCTAAAAAGAGCAGCATCGGCATGCTTAGCACGTCGTTTGGTAGAAATCCACGTGCGCGTTCTGCAAAAAGCACCATTTGCATGCACATCTTGTGGTTTTGCAGAAAACTTCATCCGCGTCTACCAAAAGATGCATGTGCATGCTTAAAACGCGTTTTCGCACAAATGCGTGCGCGGGTGCTAAAAAGAGCAGCATCGGCATGCTTAGCACGTCGTTTGGCAGAAATCCACGTGCGCGTTCTGCCAAAAGCACCATTTGCATGCACATCTTGTGGTTTTGCAGAAAACTTCATCCGCGTCTACCAAAAGATGCATGTGCATGCTTAAAACGCGTTTTCGCACAAATCCGTACGTGGGTGCTAAAAAGAGCAGCATCGGCATGCTTAGCACGTCGTTTGGTAGAAATCCACGTGCGCGTTCTGCAAAAAGCACCATTTGCATGCACATCTTGTGGTTTTGCAAAAAACTTCATCCGCGTCTACCAAAAGATGCATGTGCATGCTTAAAACGCGTTTTCGCACAAATGCGTGCGCGGGTGCTAAAAAGAGCAGCATCGGCATGCTTAGCACGTCGTTTGGTAGAAATCCACGAGCGCGTTCTGCAAAAAGCACCATTTGCATGCACATCTTGTGGTTTTGCAGAAAACTTCATCCGCGTCTACCAAAAGATGCATGTGCATGCTTAAAACGCGTTTTCGCACAAATGCGTGCGCGGGTGCTAAAAAGAGCAGCATCGGCATGCTTAGCACGTCGTTTGGTAGAAATCCACGTGCGCGTTCTGCCAAAAGCACCATTTGCATGCACATCTTGTGGTTTTGCAGAAAACTTCGTCCGCGTCTACCAAAAGATGCATGTGCATGCTTAAAACGCGTTTTCGCACAAATCCGTGCGCGGGTGCTAAAAAGAGCAGCATCGGCATGCTTAGCACGTCGTTTGGTAGAAATCCACGTGCGCGTTCTGCAAAAAGCACCATTTGCATGCACATCTTGTGGTTTTGCAGAAAACTTCATCCGCGTCTACCAAAAGATGCATGTGCATGCTTAAAACGCGTTTTCGCATAAATGCGTGCGCGGGTGCTAAAAAGAGCAGCATCGGCATGCTTAGCACGTCGTTTGGTAGAAATCCACGAGCGCGTTCTGCAAAAAGCACCATTTGCATGCACATCTTGTGGTTTTGCAGAAAACTTCATCCGCGTCTACCAAAAGATGCATGTGCATGCTTAAAACGCGTTTTCGCACAAATGCGTGCGCGGGTGCTAAAAAGAGCAGCATCGGCATGCTTAGCACGTCGTTTGGTAGAAATCCACGTGCGCGTTCTGCCAAAAGCACCATTTGCATGCACATCTGGTGGTTTTGCAGAAAACTTCATCCGCGTCTACCAAAAGATGCATGTGCATGCTTAAAACGCGTTTTCGCAAAAATCCGTGCGCGGGTGCTAAAAAGAGCAGCATCGGCATGCTTAGCACGTCGTTTGGTAGAAATCCACGTGCGCGTTCTGCAAAAAGCACCATTTGCATGCACATCTTGTGGTTTTGCAGAAAACTTCATCCGCGTCTACCAAAAGATGCATGTGCATGCTTAAAACGCGTTTTCGCACAAATCCGTACGTGGGTGCTAAAAAGAGCAGCATCGGCATGCTTAGCACGTCGTTTGGTAGAAATCCACGTGCGCGTTCTGCAAAAAGCACCATTTGCATGCACATCTTGTGGTTTTGCAAAAAACTTCATCCGCGTCTACCAAAAGATGCATGTGCATGCTTAAAACGCGTTTTCGCACAAATGCGTGCGCGGGTGCTAAAAAGAGCAGCATCGGCATGCTTAGCACGTCGTTTGGTAGAAATCCACGAGCGCGTTCTGCAAAAAGCACCATTTGCATGCACATCTTGTGGTTTTGCAGAAAACTTCATCCGCGTCTACCAAAAGATGCATGTGCATGCTTAAAACGCGTTTTCGCACAAATGCGTGCGCGGGTGCTAAAAAGAGCAGCATCGGCATGCTTAGCACGTCGTTTGGTAGAAATCCACGTGCGCGTTCTGCCAAAAGCACCATTTGCATGCACATCTTGTGGTTTTGCAGAAAACTTCGTCCGCGTCTACCAAAAGATGCATGTGCATGCTTAAAACGCGTTTTCGCACAAATCCGTGCGCGGGTGCTAAAAAGAGCAGCATCGGCATGCTTAGCACGTCGTTTGGTAGAAATCCACGTGCGCGTTCTGCAAAAAGCACCATTTGCATGCACATCTTGTGGTTTTGCAGAAAACTTCATCCGCGTCTACCAAAAGATGCATGTGCATGCTTAAAACGCGTTTTCGCATAAATGCGTGCGCGGGTGCTAAAAAGAGCAGCATCGGCATGCTTAGCACGTCGTTTGGTAGAAATCCACGAGCGCGTTCTGCAAAAAGCACCATTTGCATGCACATCTTGTGGTTTTGCAGAAAACTTCATCCGCGTCTACCAAAAGATGCATGTGCATGCTTAAAACGCGTTTTCGCACAAATGCGTGCGCGGGTGCTAAAAAGAGCAGCATCGGCATGCTTAGCACGTCGTTTGGTAGAAATCCACGTGCGCGTTCTGCCAAAAGCACCATTTGCATGCACATCTGGTGGTTTTGCAGAAAACTTCATCCGCGTCTACCAAAAGATGCATGTGCATGCTTAAAACGCGTTTTCGCAAAAATCCGTGCGCGGGTGCTAAAAAGAGCAGCATCGGCATGCTTAGCACGTCGTTTGGTAGAAATCCACGTGCGCGTTCTGCAAAAAGCACCATTTGCATGCACATCTTGTGGTTTTGCAGAAAACTTCATCCGCGTCTACCAAAAGATGCATGTGCATGCTTAAAACGCGTTTTCGCACAAATGCGTGCGCGGGTGCTAAAAAGAGCAGCATCGGCATGCTTAGCACGTCGTTGGGTAGAAATCCACGAGCGCGTTCTGCAAAAAGCACCATTTGCATGCACATCTTGTGGTTTTGCAGAAAACTTCATCCGCGTCTACCAAAAGATGCATGTGCATGCTTAAAACGCGTTTTCGCACAAATGCGTGCGCGGGTGCTAAAAAGAGCAGCATCGGCATGCTTAGCACGTCGTTTGGTAGAAATCCACGTGCGCGTTCTGCCAAAAGCACCATTTGCATGCACATCTTGTGGTTTTGCAGAACACTTCATCCGCGTCTACCAAAAGATGCATGTGCATGCTTAAAACGCGTTTTCGCACAAATCCGTGCGCGGGTGCTAAAAAGAGCAGCATCGGCATGCTTAGCACGTCGTTTGGTGGAAATCCACGTGCGCGTTCTGCAAAAAGCACCATTTGCATGCACATCTTGTGGTTTTGCAGAAAACTTCATCCGCGTCTACCAAAAGATGCATGTGCATGCTTAAAACGCATTTTCGCACAAATGCGTGCGCGGGTGCTAAAAACCGCAGCATCGGCATGCTTAGCACGTCGTTTGGTAGAAATCCACGTGCGCGTTCTGCAAAAAGCACCATTTGCATGCACATCTTGTGGTTTTGCAGAAAACTTCATCCGCGTCTACCAAAAGATGCATGTGCATGCTTAAAACGCGTTTTCGCACAAATGCGCGCGCGGGTGCTAAAAAGAGCAGCATCGGCATGCTTAGCACGTCGTTTGGTAGGAATCCACGTGCGCGTTCTGCCAAAAGCACCATTTGCATGCACATCTTGTGGTTTTGCAGAAAACTTCATCCGCGTCTACCAAAAGATGCATGTGCATGCTTAAAACGCGTTTTCGCACAAATCCGTGCGCGGGTGCTAAAAAGAGCAGCATCGGCATGCTTAGCACGTCGTTTGGTAGAAATCCACGTGCGCCTTCTGCGAAAAGCACCATTTGCATGCACATCTTGTGGTTTTGCAGAAAACTTCATCCGCGTCTACCAAAAGATGCATGTGCATGCTTAAAACGCGTTTTCGCACAAATCCGTGCGCGGGTGCTAAAAAGAGCAGCATCGGCATGCTTAGCACGTCGTTTGGTAGAAATCCACGTGCGCGTTCTGCAAAAAGCACCATTTGCATGCACATCTTGTGGTTTTGCAGAAAACTTCATCCGCGTCTACCAAAAGATGCATGTGCATGCTTAAAACGCGTTTTCGCACAAATGCGTGCGCGGGTGCTAAAAAGAGCAGCATCGGCATGCTTAGCACGTTGTTTGGTAGAAATCCACGTGCGCGTTCTGCAAAAAGCACCATTTGCATGCACATCTTGTGGTTTTGCAGAAAACTTCATCCGCGTCTACCAAAAGATGCATGTGCATGCTTAAAACGCGTTTTCGCACAAATGCGTGCGCGGGTGCTAAAAAGAGCAGCATCGGCATGCTTAGCACGTCGTTTTGTAGAAATCCACGTGCGCGTTCTGCCAAAAGCACCATTTGCATGCACATCTTGTGGTTTTGCAGAAAACTTCATCCGCGTCTACCAAAAGATGCATGTGCATGCTTAAAACGCGTTTTCGCACAAATCCGTGCGCGGGTGCTAAAAAGAGCAGCATCGGCATGCTTAGCACGTCGTTTGGTAGAAATCCACGTGCGCGTTCTGCCAAAAGCACCATTTGCATGCACATCTTGTGGTTTTGCAGAAAACTTCATCCGCGTCTACCAAAAGATGCATGTGCATGCTTAAAACGCGTTTTCGCACAAATCCGTGCGCGGGTGCTAAAAAGAGCAGCATCGGCATGCTTAGCACGTCGTTTGGTGGAAATCCACGTGCGCGTTCTGCAAAAAGCACCATTTGCATGCACATCTTGTGGTTTTGGAGAAAACTTCATCCGCGTCTACCAAAAGATGCATGTGCATGCTTAAAACGCGTTTTCGCACAAATGCGTGCGCGGGTGCTAAAAAGAGCAGCATCGGCATGCTTAGCACGTTGTTTGGTAGAAATCCACGTGCGCGTTCTGCAAAAAGCACCATTTGCATGCACATCTTGTGGTTTTGCAGAAAACTTCATCCGCGTCTACCAAAAGATGCATGTGCATGCTTAAAACGCGTTTTCGCACAAATGCGTGCGCGGGTGCTAAAAAGAGCAGCATCGGCATGCTTAGCACGTCGTTTGGTAGAAATCCACGTGCGCGTTCTGCCAAAAGCACCATTTGTATGCACATCTTGTGGTTTTGCAGAAAACTTCATCCGCGTCTACCAAAAGATGCATGTGCATGCTTAAAACGCGTTTTCGCACAAATCCGTGCGCGGGTGCTAAAAAGAGCAGCATCGGCATGCTTAGCACGTCGTTTGGTAGAAATCCACGTGCGCGTTCTGCAAAAAGCACCATTTGCATGCACATCTTGTGGTTTTGCAGAAAACTTCATCCGCGTCTACCAAAAGATGCATGTGCATGCTTAAAACGCGTTTTCGCACAAATGCGTGCGCGGGTGCTAAAAAGAGCAGCATCGGCATGCTTAGCACGTTGTTTGGTAGAAATGCACGTGCGCGTTCTGCCAAAAGCACCATTTGCATGCACATCTTGTGGTTTTGCAGAAAACTTCATCCGCGTCTACCAAAAGATGCATGTGCATGCTTAAAACGCGTTTTCGCACAAATGCGTGCGCGGGTGCTAAAAAGAGCAGCATCGGCATGCTTAGCACGTCGTTTGGTAGAAATCCACGTGCGCGTTCTGCCAAAAGCACCATTTGCATGCACATCTTGTGGTTTTGCAGAAAACTTCATCCGCGTCTACGAAAAGATGCATGTGCATGCTTAAAACGCGTTTTCGCACAAATGCGTGCGCGGGTGCTAAAAAGAGCAGCATCGGCATGCTTAGCACGTTGTTTGGTAGAAATCCACGTGCGCGTTCTGCAAGAAGCACCATTTGCATGCACATCTTGTGGTTTTGCAGAAAACTTCATCCGCGTCTACCAAAAGATGCATGTGCATGCTTAAAACGCGTTTTCGCACAAATGCGTGCGCGGGTGCTAAAAAGAGCAGCATCGGCATGCTTAGCACGTCGTTTGGTAGAAATCCACGTGCGCGTTCTGCAAAAAGCACCATTTGCATGCACATCTTGTGGTTTTGCAGAAAACTCCATCCGCGTCTACCAAAAGATGCATGTGCATGCTTAAAACGCGTTTTCGCACAAATGCGTGCGCGGGTGCTAAAAAGAGCAGCATCGGCATGCTTAGCACGTCGTTTGGTAGAAATCCACGTGCGCGTTCTGCCAAAAGCACCATTTGCATGCACATCTTGTGGTTTTGCAGAAAACTTCATCCGCGTCTACCAAAAGATGCATGTGCATGCTTAAAACGCGTTTTCGCACAAATGCGTGCGCGGGTGCTAAAAAGAGCAGCATCGGCATGCTTAGCACGTCGTTTGGTAGAAATCCACGTGCGCGTTCTGCCAAAAGCACCATTTGCATGCACATCTTGTGGTTTTGCAGAAAACTTCATCCGCGTCTACCAAAAGATGCATGTGCATGCTTAAAACGCGTTTTCGCACAAATCCGTGCGCGGGTGCTAAAAAGAGCAGCATCGGCATGCTTAGCACGTCGTTTGGTAGAAATCCACGTGCGCGTTCTGCCAAAAGCACCATTTGCATGCACATCTTGTGGTTTTGCAGAAAACTTCATCCGCGTCTACCAAAAGATGCATGTGCATGCTTAAAACGCGTTTTCGCACAAATCCGTGCGCGGGTGCTAAAAAGAGCAGCATCGGCATGCTTAGCACGTCGTTTGGTAGAAATCCACGTGCGCGTTCTGCAAAAAGCACCATTTGCATGCACATCTTGTGGTTTTGCAGAAAACTTCATCCGCGTCTACCAAAAGATGCATGTGCATGCTTAAAACGCGTTTTCGCACAAATGCGTGCGCGGGTGCTAAAAAGAGCAGCATCGGCATGCTTAGCACGTTGTTTGGTAGAAATCCACGTGCGCGTTCTGCAAAAAGCACCATTTGCATGCACATATTGTGGTTTTGCAGAAAACTTCATCCGCGTCAACCAAAAGATGCATGTGCATGCTTAAAACGCGTTTTCGCACAAATGCGTGCGCGGGTGCTAAAAAGAGCAGCATCGGCATGCTTAGCACGTCGTTTGGTAGAAATCCACGTGCGCGTTCTGCAAAAAGCACCATTTGCATGCACATCTTGTGGTTTTGCAGAAAACTTCATCCGCGTCTACCAAAAGATGCATGTGCATGCTTAAAACGCGTTTTCGCACAAATGCGTGCGCGGGTGCTAAAAAGAGCAGCATCGGCATGCTTAGCATGTCGTTTGGTAGAAATCCACGTGCGCGTTCTGCCAAAAGCACCATTTGCATGCACATATTGTGGTTTTGCAGAAAACTTCATCCGCGTCTACCAAAAGATGCATGTGCATGCTTAAAACGCGTTTTCGCACAAATGCGTGCGCGGGTGCTAAAAAGAGCAGCATCGGCATGCTTAGCACGTCGTTTGGTAGAAATCCACGTGCGCGTTCTGCCAAAAGCACCATTTGCATGCACATCTTGTGGTTTTGCAGAAAACTTCATCCGCGTCTACCAAAAGATGCATGTGCATGCTTAAAACGCGTTTTCGCACAAATCCGTGCGCGGGTGCTAAAAAGAGCAGCATCGGCATGCTTAGCACGTCGTTTGGTAGAAATCCACGTGCGCGTTCTGCCAAAAGCACCATTTGCATGCACATCTTGTGGTTTTGCAGAAAACTTCATCCGCGTCTACCAAAAGATGCATGTGCATGCTTAAAACGCGTTTTCGCACAAATCCGTGCGCGGGTGCTAAAAAGAGCAGCATCGGCATGCTTAGCACGTCGTTTGGTAGAAATCCACGTGCGCGTTCTGCAAAAAGCACCATTTGCATGCACATCTTGTGGTTTTGCAGAAAACTTCATCCGCGTCTACCAAAAGATGCATGTGCATGCTTAAAACGCGTTTTCGCACAAATGCGTGCGCGGGTGCTAAAAAGAGCAGCATCGGCATGCTTAGCACGTTGTTTGGTAGAAATCCACGTGCGCGTTCTGCAAAAAGCACCATTTGCATGCACATCTTGTGGTTTTGCAGAAAACTTCATCCGCGTCAACCAAAAGATGCATGTGCATGCTTAAAACGCGTTTTCGCACAAATGCGTGCGCGGGTGCTAAAAACCGCAGCATCGGCATGCTTAGCACGTCGTTTGGTAGAAATCCACGTGCGCGTTCTGCAAAAAGCACCATTTGCATGCACATCTTGTGGTTTTGCAGAAAACTTCATCCGCGTCTACCAAAAGATGCATGTGCATGCTTAAAACGCGTTTTCGCACAAATGCGTGCGCGGGTGCTAAAAAGAGCAGCATCGGCATGCTTAGCATGTCGTTTGGTAGAAATCCACGTGCGCGTTCTGCCAAAAGCACCATTTGCATGCACATCTTGTGGTTTTGCAGAAAACTTCATCCGCGTCTACCAAAAGATGCATGTGCATGCTTAAAACGCGTTTTCGCACAAATCCGTGCGCGGGTGCTAAAAAGAGCAGCATCGGCATGCTTAGCACGTCGTTTGGTAGAAATCCACGTGCGCGTTCTGCCAAAAGCACCATTTGCATGCACATCTTGTGGTTTTGCAGAAAACTTCATCCGCGTCTACCAAAAGATGCATGTGCATGCTTAAAACGCGTTTTCGCACAAATCCGTGCGCGGGTGCTAAAAAGAGCAGCATCGGCATGCTTAGCACGTCGTTTGGTGGAAATCCACGTGCGCGTTCTGCAAAAAGCACCATTTGCATGCACATCTTGTGGTTTTGCAGAAAACTTCATCCGCGTCTACCAAAAGATGCATGTGCATGCTTAAAACGCGTTTTCGCACAAATGCGTGCGCGGGTGCTAAAAAGAGCAGCATCGGCATGCTTAGCACGTTGTTTGGTAGAAATCCACGTGCGCGTTCTGCAAAAAGCACCATTTGCATGCACATCTTGTGGTTTTGCAGAAAACTTCATCCGCGTCTACCAAAAGATGCATGTGCATGCTTAAAACGCGTTTTCGCACAAATGCGTGCGCGGGTGCTAAAAAGAGCAGCATCGGCATGCTTAGCACGTCGTTTGGTAGAAATCCACGTGCGCGTTCTGCCAAAAGCACCATTTGTATGCACATCTTGTGGTTTTGCAGAAAACTTCATCCGCGTCTACCAAAAGATGCATGTGCATGCTTAAAACGCGTTTTCGCACAAATCCGTGCGCGGGTGCTAAAAAGAGCAGCATCGGCATGCTTAGCACGTCGTTTGGTAGAAATCCACGTGCGCGTTCTGCAAAAAGCACCATTTGCATGCACATCTTGTGGTTTTGCAGAAAACTTCATCCGCGTCTACCAAAAGATGCATGTGCATGCTTAAAACGCGTTTTCGCACAAATGCGTGCGCGGGTGCTAAAAAGAGCAGCATCGGCATGCTTAGCACGTTGTTTGGTAGAAATGCACGTGCGCGTTCTGCCAAAAGCACCATTTGCATGCACATCTTGTGGTTTTGCAGAAAACTTCATCCGCGTCTACCAAAAGATGCATGTGCATGCTTAAAACGCGTTTTCGCACAAATGCGTGCGCGGGTGCTAAAAAGAGCAGCATCGGCATGCTTAGCACGTCGTTTGGTAGAAATCCACGTGCGCGTTCTGCCAAAAGCACCATTTGCATGCACATCTTGTGGTTTTGCAGAAAACTTCATCCGCGTCTACGAAAAGATGCATGTGCATGCTTAAAACGCGTTTTCGCACAAATGCGTGCGCGGGTGCTAAAAAGAGCAGCATCGGCATGCTTAGCACGTTGTTTGGTAGAAATCCACGTGCGCGTTCTGCAAGAAGCACCATTTGCATGCACATCTTGTGGTTTTGCAGAAAACTTCATCCGCGTCTACCAAAAGATGCATGTGCATGCTTAAAACGCGTTTTCGCACAAATGCGTGCGCGGGTGCTAAAAAGAGCAGCATCGGCATGCTTAGCACGTCGTTTGGTAGAAATCCACGTGCGCGTTCTGCAAAAAGCACCATTTGCATGCACATCTTGTGGTTTTGCAGAAAACTCCATCCGCGTCTACCAAAAGATGCATGTGCATGCTTAAAACGCGTTTTCGCACAAATGCGTGCGCGGGTGCTAAAAAGAGCAGCATCGGCATGCTTAGCACGTCGTTTGGTAGAAATCCACGTGCGCGTTCTGCCAAAAGCACCATTTGCATGCACATCTTGTGGTTTTGCAGAAAACTTCATCCGCGTCTACCAAAAGATGCCTGTGCATGCTTAAAACGCGTTTTCGCACAAATGCGTGCGCGGGTGCTAAAAAGAGCAGCATCGGCATGCTTAGCACGTCGTTTGGTAGAAATCCACGTGCGCGTTCTGCCAAAAGCACCATTTGCATGCACATCTTGTGGTTTTGCAGAAAACTTCATCCGCGTCTACCAAAAGATGCATGTGCATGCTTAAAACGCGTTTTCGCACAAATCCGTGCGCGGGTGCTAAAAAGAGCAGCATCGGCATGCTTAGCACGTCGTTTGGTAGAAATCCACGTGCGCGTTCTGCCAAAAGCACCATTTGCATGCACATCTTGTGGTTGTGCAGAAAACTTCATCCGCGTCTACCAAAAGATGCATGTGCATGCTTAAAACGCGTTTTCGCACAAATCCGTGCGCGGGTGCTAAAAAGAGCAGCATCGGCATGCTTAGCACGTCGTTTGGTAGAAATCCACGTGCGCGTTCTGCAAAAAGCACCATTTGCATGCACATCTTGTGGTTTTGCAGAAAACTTCATCCGCGTCTACCAAAAGATGCATGTGCATGCTTAAAACGCGTTTTCGCACAAATGCGTGCGCGGGTGCTAAAAAGAGCAGCATCGGCATGCTTAGCGCGTTGTTTGGTAGAAATCCACGTGCGCGTTCTGCAAAAAGCACCATTTGCATGCACATCTTGTGGTTTTGCAGAAAACTTCATCCGCGTCAACCAAAAGATGCATGTGCATGCTTAAAACGCGTTTTCGCACAAATGCGTGCGCGGGTGCTAAAAAGAGCAGCATCGGCATGCTTAGCACGTCGTTTGGTAGAAATCCACGTGCGCGTTCTGCAAAAAGCACCATTTGCATGCACATCTTGTGGTTTTGCAGAAAACTTCATCCGCGTCTACCAAAAGATGCATGTGCATGCTTAAAACGCGTTTTCGCACAAATGCGTGCGCGGGTGCTAAAAAGAGCAGCATCGGCATGCTTAGCATGTCGTTTGGTAGAAATCCACGTGCGCGTTCTGCCAAAAGCACCATTTGCATGCACATATTGTGGTTTTGCAGAAAACTTCATCCGCGTCTACCAAAAGATGCATGTGCATGCTTAAAACGCGTTTTCGCACAAATGCGTGCGCGGGTGCTAAAAAGAGCAGCATCGGCATGCTTAGCACGTCGTTTGGTAGAAATCCACGTGCGCGTTCTGCCAAAAGCACCATTTGCATGCACATCTTGTGGTTTTGCAGAAAACTTCATCCGCGTCTACCAAAAGATGCATGTGCATGCTTAAAACGCGTTTTCGCACAAATCCGTGCGCGGGTGCTAAAAAGAGCAGCATCGGCATGCTTAGCACGTCGTTTGGTAGAAATCTGCGTGCGCGTTCTGCCAAAAGCACCATTTGCATGCACATCTTGTGGTTTTGCAGAAAACTTCATCCGCGTCTACCAAAAGATGCATGTGCATGCTTAAAACGCGTTTTCGCACAAATCCGTGCGCGGGTGCTAAAAAGAGCAGCATCGGCATGCTTAGCACGTCGTTTGGTAGAAATCCACGTGCGCGTTCTGCAAAAAGCACCATTTGCATGCACATCTTGTGGTTTTGCAGAAAACTTCATCCGCGTCTACCAAAAGATGCATGTGCATGCTTAAAACGCGTTTTCGCACAAATGCGTGCGCGGGTGCTAAAAAGAGCAGCATCGGCATGCTTAGCACGTCGTTTGGTAGAAATCCACGTGCGCGCTCTGCCAAAAGCACCATTTGCATGCACATCTTGTGGTTTTGCAGAAAACTTCATCCGCGTCTACCAAAAGATGCATGTGCATGCTTAAAACGCGTTTTCGCACAAATGCGCGCGCGGGTGCTAAAAAGAGCAGCATCGGCATGCTTAGCACGTCGTTTGGTAGGAATCCACGTGCGCGTTCTGCCAAAAGCACCATTTGCATGCACATCTTGTGGTTTTGCAGAAAACTTCATCCGCGTCTACCAAAAGATGCATGTGCATGCTTAAAACGCGTTTTCGCACAAATCCGTGCGCGGGTGCTAAAAAGAGCAGCATCGGCATGCTTAGCACGTCGTTTGGTAGAAATCCACGTGCGCCTTCTGCGAAAAGCACCATTTGCATGCACATCTTGTGGTTTTGCAGAAAACTTCATCCGCGTCTACCAAAAGATGCATGTGCATGCTTAAAACGCGTTTTCGCACAAATCCGTGCGCGGGTGCTAAAAAGAGCAGCATCGGCATGCTTAGCACGTCGTTTGGTAGAAATCCACGTGCGCGTTCTGCAAAAAGCACCATTTGCATGCACATCTTGTGGTTTTGCAGAAAACTTCATCCGCGTCTACCAAAAGATGCATGTGCATGCTTAAAACGCGTTTTCGCACAAATGCGTGCGCGGGTGCTAAAAAGAGCAGCATCGGCATGCTTAGCATGTCGTTTGGTAGAAATCCACGTGCGCGTTCTGCCAAAAGCACCATTTGCATGCACATATTGTGGTTTTGCAGAAAACTTCATCCGCGTCTACCAAAAGATGCATGTGCATGCTTAAAACGCGTTTTCGCACAAATGCGTGCGCGGGTGCTAAAAAGAGCAGCATCGGCATGCTTAGCACGTCGTTTGGTAGAAATCCACGTGCGCGTTCTGCCAAAAGCACCATTTGCATGCACATCTTGTGGTTTTGCAGAAAACTTCATCCGCGTCTACCAAAAGATGCATGTGCATGCTTAAAACGCGTTTTCGCACAAATCCGTGCGCGGGTGCTAAAAAGAGCAGCATCGGCATGCTTAGCACGTCGTTTGGTAGAAATCTGCGTGCGCGTTCTGCCAAAAGCACCATTTGCATGCACATCTTGTGGTTTTGCAGAAAACTTCATCCGCGTCTACCAAAAGATGCATGTGCATGCTTAAAACGCGTTTTCGCACAAATCCGTGCGCGGGTGCTAAAAAGAGCAGCATCGGCATGCTTAGCACGTCGTTTGGTAGAAATCCACGTGCGCGTTCTGCAAAAAGCACCATTTGCATGCACATCTTGTGGTTTTGCAGAAAACTTCATCCGCGTCTACCAAAAGATGCATGTGCATGCTTAAAACGCGTTTTCGCACAAATGCGTGCGCGGGTGCTAAAAAGAGCAGCATCGGCATGCTTAGCACGTCGTTTGGTAGAAATCCACGTGCGCGCTCTGCCAAAAGCACCATTTGCATGCACATCTTGTGGTTTTGCAGAAAACTTCATCCGCGTCTACCAAAAGATGCATGTGCATGCTTAAAACGCGTTTTCGCACAAATGCGCGCGCGGGTGCTAAAAAGAGCAGCATCGGCATGCTTAGCACGTCGTTTGGTAGGAATCCACGTGCGCGTTCTGCCAAAAGCACCATTTGCATGCACATCTTGTGGTTTTGCAGAAAACTTCATCCGCGTCTACCAAAAGATGCATGTGCATGCTTAAAACGCGTTTTCGCACAAATCCGTGCGCGGGTGCTAAAAAGAGCAGCATCGGCATGCTTAGCACGTCGTTTGGTAGAAATCCACGTGCGCCTTCTGCGAAAAGCACCATTTGCATGCACATCTTGTGGTTTTGCAGAAAACTTCATCCGCGTCTACCAAAAGATGCATGTGCATGCTTAAAACGCGTTTTCGCACAAATCCGTGCGCGGGTGCTAAAAAGAGCAGCATCGGCATGCTTAGCACGTCGTTTGGTAGAAATCCACGTGCGCGTTCTGCAAAAAGCACCATTTGCATGCACATCTTGTGGTTTTGCAGAAAACTTCATCCGCGTCTACCAAAAGATGCATGTGCATGCTTAAAACGCGTTTTCGCACAAATGCGTGCGCGGGTGCTAAAAAGAGCAGCATCGGCATGCTTAGCACGTTGTTTGGTAGAAATCCACGTGCGCGTTCTGCAAAAAGCACCATTTGCATGCACATCTTGTGGTTTTGCAGAAAACTTCATCCGCGTCTACCAAAAGATGCATGTGCATGCTTAAAACGCGTTTTCGCACAAATGCGTGCGCGGGTGCTAAAAAGAGCAGCATCGGCATGCTTAGCACGTCGTTTTGTAGAAATCCACGTGCGCGTTCTGCCAAAAGCACCATTTGCATGCACATCTTGTGGTTTTGCAGAAAACTTCATCCGCGTCTACCAAAAGATGCATGTGCATGCTTAAAACGCGTTTTCGCACAAATCCGTGCGCGGGTGCTAAAAAGAGCAGCATCGGCATGCTTAGCACGTCGTTTGGTAGAAATCCACGTGCGCGTTCTGCCAAAAGCACCATTTGCATGCACATCTTGTGGTTTTGCAGAAAACTTCATCCGCGTCTACCAAAAGATGCATGTGCATGCTTAAAACGCGTTTTCGCACAAATCCGTGCGCGGGTGCTAAAAAGAGCAGCATCGGCATGCTTAGCACGTCGTTTGGTGGAAATCCACGTGCGCGTTCTGCAAAAAGCACCATTTGCATGCACATCTTGTGGTTTTGCAGAAAACTTCATCCGCGTCTACCAAAAGATGCATGTGCATGCTTAAAACGCGTTTTCGCACAAATGCGTGCGCGGGTGCTAAAAAGAGCAGCATCGGCATGCTTAGCACGTTGTTTGGTAGAAATCCACGTGCGCGTTCTGCAAAAAGCACCATTTGCATGCACATCTTGTGGTTTTGCAGAAAACTTCATCCGCGTCTACCAAAAGATGCATGTGCATGCTTAAAACGCGTTTTCGCACAAATGCGTGCGCGGGTGCTAAAAAGAGCAGCATCGGCATGCTTAGCACGTCGTTTGGTAGAAATCCACGTGCGCGTTCTGCCAAAAGCACCATTTGTATGCACATCTTGTGGTTTTGCAGAAAACTTCATCCGCGTCTACCAAAAGATGCATGTGCATGCTTAAAACGCGTTTTCGCACAAATCCGTGCGCGGGTGCTAAAAAGAGCAGCATCGGCATGCTTAGCACGTCGTTTGGTAGAAATCCACGTGCGCGTTCTGCAAAAAGCACCATTTGCATGCACATCTTGTGGTTTTGCAGAAAACTTCATCCGCGTCTACCAAAAGATGCATGTGCATGCTTAAAACGCGTTTTCGCACAAATGCGTGCGCGGGTGCTAAAAAGAGCAGCATCGGCATGCTTAGCACGTTGTTTGGTAGAAATGCACGTGCGCGTTCTGCCAAAAGCACCATTTGCATGCACATCTTGTGGTTTTGCAGAAAACTTCATCCGCGTCTACCAAAAGATGCATGTGCATGCTTAAAACGCGTTTTCGCACAAATGCGTGCGCGGGTGCTAAAAAGAGCAGCATCGGCATGCTTAGCACGTCGTTTGGTAGAAATCCACGTGCGCGTTCTGCCAAAAGCACCATTTGCATGCACATCTTGTGGTTTTGCAGAAAACTTCATCCGCGTCTACGAAAAGATGCATGTGCATGCTTAAAACGCGTTTTCGCACAAATGCGTGCGCGGGTGCTAAAAAGAGCAGCATCGGCATGCTTAGCACGTTGTTTGGTAGAAATCCACGTGCGCGTTCTGCAAGAAGCACCATTTGCATGCACATCTTGTGGTTTTGCAGAAAACTTCATCCGCGTCTACCAAAAGATGCATGTGCATGCTTAAAACGCGTTTTCGCACAAATGCGTGCGCGGGTGCTAAAAAGAGCAGCATCGGCATGCTTAGCACGTCGTTTGGTAGAAATCCACGTGCGCGTTCTGCAAAAAGCACCATTTGCATGCACATCTTGTGGTTTTGCAGAAAACTCCATCCGCGTCTACCAAAAGATGCATGTGCATGCTTAAAACGCGTTTTCGCACAAATGCGTGCGCGGGTGCTAAAAAGAGCAGCATCGGCATGCTTAGCACGTCGTTTGGTAGAAATCCACGTGCGCGTTCTGCCAAAAGCACCATTTGCATGCACATCTTGTGGTTTTGCAGAAAACTTCATCCGCGTCTACCAAAAGATGCATGTGCATGCTTAAAACGCGTTTTCGCACAAATGCGTGCGCGGGTGCTAAAAAGAGCAGCATCGGCATGCTTAGCACGTCGTTTGGTAGAAATCCACGTGCGCGTTCTGCCAAAAGCACCATTTGCATGCACATCTTGTGGTTTTGCAGAAAACTTCATCCGCGTCTACCAAAAGATGCATGTGCATGCTTAAAACGCGTTTTCGCACAAATCCGTGCGCGGGTGCTAAAAAGAGCAGCATCGGCATGCTTAGCACGTCGTTTGGTAGAAATCCACGTGCGCGTTCTGCCAAAAGCACCATTTGCATGCACATCTTGTGGTTTTGCAGAAAACTTCATCCGCGTCTACCAAAAGATGCATGTGCATGCTTAAAACGCGTTTTCGCACAAATCCGTGCGCGGGTGCTAAAAAGAGCAGCATCGGCATGCTTAGCACGTCGTTTGGTAGAAATCCACGTGCGCGTTCTGCAAAAAGCACCATTTGCATGCACATCTTGTGGTTTTGCAGAAAACTTCATCCGCGTCTACCAAAAGATGCATGTGCATGCTTAAAACGCGTTTTCGCACAAATGCGTGCGCGGGTGCTAAAAAGAGCAGCATCGGCATGCTTAGCACGTTGTTTGGTAGAAATCCACGTGCGCGTTCTGCAAAAAGCACCATTTGCATGCACATCTTGTGGTTTTGCAGAAAACTTCATCCGCGTCAACCAAAAGATGCATGTGCATGCTTAAAACGCGTTTTCGCACAAATGCGTGCGCGGGTGCTAAAAAGAGCAGCATCGGCATGCTTAGCACGTCGTTTGGTAGAAATCCACGTGCGCGTTCTGCAAAAAGCACCATTTGCATGCACATCTTGTGGTTTTGCAGAAAACTTCATCCGCGTCTACCAAAAGATGCATGTGCATGCTTAAAACGCGTTTTCGCACAAATGCGTGCGCGGGTGCTAAAAAGAGCAGCATCGGCATGCTTAGCATGTCGTTTGGTAGAAATCCACGTGCGCGTTCTGCCAAAAGCACCATTTGCATGCACATATTGTGGTTTTGCAGAAAACTTCATCCGCGTCTACCAAAAGATGCATGTGCATGCTTAAAACGCGTTTTCGCACAAATGCGTGCGCGGGTGCTAAAAAGAGCAGCATCGGCATGCTTAGCACGTCGTTTGGTAGAAATCCACGTGCGCGTTCTGCCAAAAGCACCATTTGCATGCACATCTTGTGGTTTTGCAGAAAACTTCATCCGCGTCTACCAAAAGATGCATGTGCATGCTTAAAACGCGTTTTCGCACAAATCCGTGCGCGGGTGCTAAAAAGAGCAGCATCGGCATGCTTAGCACGTCGTTTGGTAGAAATCCACGTGCGCGTTCTGCCAAAAGCACCATTTGCATGCACATCTTGTGGTTTTGCAGAAAACTTCATCCGCGTCTACCAAAAGATGCATGTGCATGCTTAAAACGCGTTTTCGCACAAATGCGTGCGCGGGTGCTAAAAAGAGCAGCATCGGCATGCTTAGCACGTCGTTTGGTAGAAATCCACGTGCGCGTTCTGCCAAAAGCACCATTTGCATGCACATCTTGTGGTTTTGCAGAAAACTTCATCCGCGTCTACCAAAAGATGCATGTGCATGCTTAAAACGCGTTTTCGCACAAATCCGTGCGCGGGTGCTAAAAAGAGCAGCATCGGCATGCTTAGCACGTCGTTTGGTAGAAATCCACGTGCGCGTTCTGCCAAAAGCACCATTTGCATGCACATCTTGTGGTTTTGCAGAAAACTTCATCCGCGTCTACCAAAAGATGCATGTGCATGCTTAAAACGCGTTTTCGCACAAATCCGTGCGCGGGTGCTAAAAAGAGCAGCATCGGCATGCTTAGCACGTCGTTTGGTAGAAATCCACGTGCGCGTTCTGCAAAAAGCACCATTTGCATGCACATCTTGTGGTTTTGCAGAAAACTTCATCCGCGTCTACCAAAAGATGCATGTGCATGCTTAAAACGCGTTTTCGCACAAATGCGTGCGCGGGTGCTAAAAAGAGCAGCATCGGCATGCTTAGCACGTTGTTTGGTAGAAATCCACGTGCGCGTTCTGCAAAAAGCACCATTTGCATGCACATCTTGTGGTTTTGCAGAAAACTTCATCCGCGTCAACCAAAAGATGCATGTGCATGCTTAAAATGCGTTTTCGCACAAATGCGTGCGCGGGTGCTAAAAAGAGCAGCATCGGCATGCTTAGCACGTCGTTTGGTAGAAATCCACGTGCGCGTTCTGCAAAAAGCACCATTTGCATGCACATCTTGTGGTTTTGCAGAAAACTTCATCCGCGTCTACCAAAAGATGCATGTGCATGCTTAAAACGCGTTTTCGCACAAATGCGTGCGCGGGTGCTAAAAAGAGCAGCATCGGCATGCTTAGCATGTCGTTTGGTAGAAATCCACGTGCGCGTTCTGCCAAAAGCACCATTTGCATGCACATCTTGTGGTTTTGCAGAAAACTTCATCCGCGTCTACCAAAAGATGCATGTGCATGCTTAAAACGCGTTTTCGCACAAATCCGTGCGCGGGTGCTAAAAAGAGCAGCATCGGCATGCTTAGCACGTCGTTTGGTAGAAATCCACGTGCGCGTTCTGCCAAAAGCACCATTTGCATGCACATCTTGTGGTTTTGCAGAAAACTTCATCCGCGTCTACCAAAAGATGCATGTGCATGCTTAAAACGCGTTTTCGCACAAATCCGTGCGCGGGTGCTAAAAAGAGCAGCATCGGCATGCTTAGCACGTCGTTTGGTGGAAATCCACGTGCGCGTTCTGCAAAAAGCACCATTTGCATGCACATCTTGTGGTTTTGCAGAAAACTTCATCCGCGTCTACCAAAAGATGCATGTGCATGCTTAAAACGCGTTTTCGCACAAATGCGTGCGCGGGTGCTAAAAAGAGCAGCATCGGCATGCTTAGCACGTTGTTTGGTAGAAATCCACGTGCGCGTTCTGCAAAAAGCACCATTTGCATGCACATCTTGTGGTTTTGCAGAAAACTTCATCCGCGTCTACCAAAAGATGCATGTGCATGCTTAAAACGCGTTTTCGCACAAATGCGTGCGCGGGTGCTAAAAAGAGCAGCATCGGCATGCTTAGCACGTCGTTTGGTAGAAATCCACGTGCGCGTTCTGCCAAAAGCACCATTTGTATGCACATCATGTGGTTTTGCAGAAAACTTCATCCGCGTCTACCAAAAGATGCATGTGCATGCTTAAAACGCGTTTTCGCACAAATCCGTGCGCGGGTGCTAAAAAGAGCAGCATCGGCATGCTTAGCACGTCGTTTGGTAGAAATCCACGTGCGCGTTCTGCAAAAAGCACCATTTGCATGCACATCTTGTGGTTTTGCAGAAAACTTCATCCGCGTCTACCAAAAGACGCATGTGCATGCTTAAAACGCGTTTTCGCACAAATGCGTGCGCGGGTGCTAAAAAGAGCAGCATCGGCATGCTTAGCACGTTGTTTGGTAGAAATGCACGTGCGCGTTCTGCCAAAAGCACCATTTGCATGCACATCTTGTGGTTTTGCAGAAAACTTCATCCGCGTCTACCAAAAGATGCATGTGCATGCTTAAAACGCGTTTTCGCACAAATGCGTGCGCGGGTGCTAAAAAGAGCAGCATCGGCATGCTTAGCACGTCGTTTGGTAGAAATCCACGTGCGCGTTCTGCCAAAAGCACCATTTGCATGCACATCTTGTGGTTTTGCAGAAAACTTCATCCGCGTCTACGAAAAGATGCATGTGCATGCTTAAAACGCGTTTTCGCACAAATGCGTGCGCGGGTGCTAAAAAGAGCAGCATCGGCATGCTTAGCACGTTGTTTGGTAGAAATCCACGTGCGCGTTCTGCAAGAAGCACCATTTGCATGCACATCTTGTGGTTTTGCAGAAAACTTCATCCGCGTCTACCAAAAGATGCATGTGCATGCTTAAAACGCGTTTTCGCACAAATGCGTGCGCGGGTGCTAAAAAGAGCAGCATCGGCATGCTTAGCACGTCGTTTGGTAGAAATCCACGTGCGCGTTCTGCAAAAAGCACCATTTGCATGCACATCTTGTGGTTTTGCAGAAAACTCCATCCGCGTCTACCAAAAGATGCATGTGCATGCTTAAAACGCGTTTTCGCACAAATGCGTGCGCGGGTGCTAAAAAGAGCAGCATCGGCATGCTTAGCACGTCGTTTGGTAGAAATCCACGTGCGCGTTCTGCCAAAAGCACCATTTGCATGCACATCTTGTGGTTTTGCAGAAAACTTCATCCGCGTCTACCAAAAGATGCATGTGCATGCTTAAAACGCGTTTTCGCACAAATGCGTGCGCGGGTGCTAAAAAGAGCAGCATCGGCATGCTTAGCACGTCGTTTGGTAGAAATCCACGTGCGCGTTCTGCCAAAAGCACCATTTGCATGCACATCTTGTGGTTTTGCAGAAAACTTCATCCGCGTCTACCAAAAGATGCATGTGCATGCTTAAAACGCGTTTTCGCACAAATCCGTGCGCGGGTGCTAAAAAGAGCAGCATCGGCATGCTTAGCACGTCGTTTGGTAGAAATCCACGTGCGCGTTCTGCCAAAAGCACCATTTGCATGCACATCTTGTGGTTTTGCAGAAAACTTCATCCGCGTCTACCAAAAGATGCATGTGCATGCTTAAAACGCGTTTTCGCACAAATCCGTGCGCGGGTGCTAAAAAGAGCAGCATCGGCATGCTTAGCACGTCGTTTGGTAGAAATCCACGTGCGCGTTCTGCAAAAAGCACCATTTGCATGCACATCTTGTGGTTTTGCAGAAAACTTCATCCGCGTCTACCAAAAGATGCATGTGCATGCTTAAAACGCGTTTTCGCACAAATGCGTGCGCGGGTGCTAAAAAGAGCAGCATCGGCATGCTTAGCGCGTTGTTTGGTAGAAATCCACGTGCGCGTTCTGCAAAAAGCACCATTTGCATGCACATCTTGTGGTTTTGCAGAAAACTTCATCCGCGTCAACCAAAAGATGCATGTGCATGCTTAAAACGCGTTTTCGCACAAATGCGTGCGCGGGTGCTAAAAAGAGCAGCATCGGCATGCTTAGCACGTCGTTTGGTAGAAATCCACGTGCGCGTTCTGCAAAAAGCACCATTTGCATGCACATCTTGTGGTTTTGCAGAAAACTTCATCCGCGTCTACCAAAAGATGCATGTGCATGCTTAAAACGCGTTTTCGCACAAATGCGTGCGCGGGTGCTAAAAAGAGCAGCATCGGCATGCTTAGCATGTCGTTTGGTAGAAATCCACGTGCGCGTTCTGCCAAAAGCACCATTTGCATGCACATATTGTGGTTTTGCAGAAAACTTCATCCGCGTCTACCAAAAGATGCATGTGCATGCTTAAAACGCGTTTTCGCACAAATGCGTGCGCGGGTGCTAAAAAGAGCAGCATCGGCATGCTTAGCACGTCGTTTGGTAGAAATCCACGTGCGCGTTCTGCCAAAAGCACCATTTGCATGCACATCTTGTGGTTTTGCAGAAAACTTCATCCGCGTCTACCAAAAGATGCATGTGCATGCTTAAAACGCGTTTTCGCACAAATCCGTGCGCGGGTGCTAAAAAGAGCAGCATCGGCATGCTTAGCACGTCGTTTGGTAGAAATCCACGTGCGCGTTCTGCCAAAAGCACCATTTGCATGCACATCTCGTGGTTTTGCAGAAAACTTCATCCGCGTCTACCAAAAGATGCATGTGCATGCTTAAAACGCGTTTTCGCACAAATCCGTGCGCGGGTGCTAAAAAGAGCAGCATCGGCATGCTTAGCACGTCGTTTGGTAGAAATCCACGTGCGCGTTCAGCAAAAAGCACCATTTGCATGCACATCTTGTGGTTTTGCAGAAAACTTCATCCGCGTCTACCAAAAGATGCATGTGCATGCTTAAAACGCGTTTTCGCACAAATGCGTGCGCGGGTGCTAAAAAGAGCAGCATCGGCATGCTTAGCACGTCGTTTGGTAGAAATCTGCGTGCGCGTTCTGCCAAAAGCACCATTTGCATGCACATCTTGTGGTTTTGCAGAAAACTTCATCCGCGTCTACCAAAAGATGCATGTGCATGCTTAAAACGCGTTTTCGCACAAATCCGTGCGCGGGTGCTAAAAAGAGCAGCATCGGCATGCTTAGCACGTCGTTTGGTAGAAATCCACGTGCGCGTTCTGCAAAAAGCACCATTTGCATGCACATCTTGTGGTTTTGCAGAAAACTTCATCCGCGTCTACCAAAAGATGCATGTGCATGCTTAAAACGCGTTTTCGCACAAATGCGTGCGCGGGTGCTAAAAAGAGCAGCATCGGCATGCTTAGCACGTCGTTTGGTAGAAATCCACGTGCGCGCTCTGCCAAAAGCACCATTTGCATGCACATCTTGTGGTTTTGCAGAAAACTTCATCCGCGTCTACCAAAAGATGCATGTGCATGCTTAAAACGCATTTTCGCACAAATCCGTGCGCGGGTGCTAAAAAGAGCACCATCGGCAAGCTTAGCACATCGTTTGGTAGAAATCCACGTGCGTGTTCTGCCAAAAGCACCATTTGCATGCACATCTTGTGGTTTTGCAGAAAACTTCATCCGCGTCTACCAAAAGATGCATGTGCATGCTTAAAACGCGTTTTCGCACAAATCCGTGCGCGGGTGCTAAAAAGAGCAGCATCGGCATGCTTAGCACGTCGTTTGGTAGAAATCCACGTGCGCGTTCTGCAAAAAGCACCATTTGCATGCACATCTTGTGGTTTTGCAGAAAACTTCATCCGCGTCTACCAAAAGATGCATGTGCATGCTTAAAACGCGTTTTCGCACAAATGCGTGCGCGGGTGCTAAAAAGAGCAGCATCGGCATGCTTAGCACGTCGTTTGGTAGAAATCCACGTGCGCGTTCTGCCAAAAGCACCATTTGCATGCACATCTTGTGGTTTTGCAGAAAACTTCATCCGCGTCTACCAAAAGATGCATGTGCATGCTTAAAACGCGTTTTCGCACAAATCCGTGCGCGGGTGCTAAAAAGAGCAGCATCGGCATGCTTAGCACGTCGTTTGGTAGAAATCCACGTGCGCGTTCTGCAAAAAGCACCATTTGCATGCACATCTTGTGGTTTTGCAGAAAACTTCATCCGCGTCTACCAAAAGATGCATGTGCATGCTTAAAACGCGTTTTCGCACAAATGCGTGCGCGGGTGCTAAAAAGAGCAGCATCGGCATGCTTAGCACGTCGTTTGGTAGAAATCCACGTGCGCGTTCTGCAAAAAGCACCATTTGCATGCACATCTTGTGGTTTTGCAGAAAACTTCATCCGCGTCTACCAAAAGATGCATGTGCATGCTTAAAACGCGTTTTTGCACAAATGCGTGCGCGGGTGCTAAAAAGAGCAGCATCGGCATGCTTAGCACGTCGTTTGGTAGAAATCCACGTGCGCGTTCTGCCAAAAGCACCATTTGCATGCACATCTTGTGGTTTTGCAGAAAACTTCATCCGCGTCTACCAAAAGATGCATGTGCATGCTTAAAACGCGTTTTCGCACAAATGCGTGCGCGGGTGCTAAAAAGAGCAGCATCGGCATGCTTAGCACGTCGTTTGGTAGAAATCCACGTGCGCGTTCTGCCAAAAGCACCATTTGCATGCACATCTTGTGGTTTTGCAGAAAACTTCATCCGCGTCTACCAAAAGATGCATGTGCATGCTTAAAACGCGTTTTCGCACAAATCCGTGCGCGGGTGCTAAAAAGAGCAGCATCGGCATGCTTAGCACGTCGTTTGGTAGAAATCCACGTGCGCGTTCTGCCAAAAGCACCATTTGCATGCACATCTTGTGGTTTTGCAGAAAACTTCATCCGCGTCTACCAAAAGATGCATGTGCATGCTTAAAACGCGTTTTCGCACAAATGCGTGCGCGGGTGCTAAAAAGAGCAGCATCGGCATGCTTAGCACGTTGTTTGGTAGAAATCCACGTGCGCGTTCTGCAAAAAGCACCATTTGCATGCACATCTTGTGGTTTTGCAGAAAACTTCATCCGCGTCTACCAAAAGATGCATGTGCATGCTTAAAACGCGTTTTCGCACAAATGCGTGCGCGGGTGCTAAAAAGAGCAGCATCGGCATGCTTAGCACGTCGTTTGGTAGAAATCCACGTGCGCGTTCTGCCAAAAGCACCATTTGCATGCACATCTTGTGGTTTTGCAGAAAACTTCATCCGCGTCTACCAAAAGATGCATGTGCATGCTTAAAACGTGTTTTCGCACAAATCCGTGCGCGGGTGCTAAAAAGAGCAGCATCGGCATGCTTAGCACGTCGTTTGGTAGAAATCCACGTGCGCGTTCTGCAAAAAGCACCATTTGCATGCACATCTTGTGGTTTTGCAGAAAACTTCATCCGCGTCTACCAAAAGATGCATGTGCATGCTTAAAACGCGTTTTCGCACAAATCCGTGCGCGGGTGCTAAAAAGAGCAGCATCGGCATGCTTAGCACGTCGTTTGGTAGAAATCCACGTGCGCGTTCTGCAAAAAGCACCATTTGCATGCACATCTTGTGGTTTTGCAGAAAACTTCATCCGCGTCTACCAAAAGATGCATGTGCATGCTTAAAACGCGTTTTCGCACAAATGCGTGCGCGGGTGCTAAAAAGAGCAGCATCGGCATGCTTAGCACGTTGTTTGTTAGACATCCACGTGCGCGTTCTGCAAAAAGCACCATTTGCATGCACATCTTGTGGTTTTGCAGAAAACTTCATCCGCGTCTACCAAAAGATGCATGTGCATGCTTCAAACGCGTTTTCGCACAAATGCGTGCGCGGGTGCTAAAAAGAGCAGCATCGGCATGCTTAGCACGTCGTTTGGTAGAAATCCACGTGCGCGTTCTGCAAAAAGCACCATTTGCATGCACATCTTGTGGTTTTGCAGAAAACCATCCGCGTCTACCAAAAGATGCATGTGCATGCTTAAAACGCGTTTTTGCACAAATGCGTGCGCGGGTGCTAAAAAGAGCAGCATCGGCATGCTTAGCACGTCGTTTGGTAGAAATCCACGTGCGCGTTCTGCCAAAAGCACCATTTGCATGCACATCTTGTGGTTTTGCAGAAAACTTCATCCGCGTCTACCAAAAGATGCATGTGCATGCTTAAAACGCGTTTTCGCACAAATGCGTGCGCGGGTGCTAAAAAGAGCAGCATCGGCATGCTTAGCATGTCGTTTGGTAGAAATCCACGTGCGCGTTCTGCCAAAAGCACCATTTGCATGCACATCTTGTGGTTTTGCAGAAAACTTCATCCGCGTCTACCAAAAGATGCATGTGCATGCTTAAAACGCGTTTTCGCACAAATCCGTGCGCGGGTGCTAAAAAGAGCAGCATCGGCATGCTTAGCACGTCGTTTGGTAGAAATCCACGTGCGCGTTCTGCCAAAAGCACCATTTGCATGCACATCTTGTGGTTTTGCAGAAAACTTCATCCGCGTCTACCAAAAGATGCATGTGCATGCTTAAAACGCGTTTTCGCACAAATGCGTGCGCGGGAGCTAAAAAGAGCAGCATCGGCATGCTTAGCACGTTGTTTGGTAGAAATCCACGTGCGCGTTCTGCAAAAAGCACCATTTGCATGCACATCTTGTGGTTTTGCAGAAAACTTCATCCGCGTCTACCAAAAGATGCATGTGCATGCTTAAAACGCGTTTTCGCACAAATGCGTGCGCGGGTGCTAAAAAGAGCAGCATCGGCATGCTTAGCACGTCGTTTGGTAGAAATCCACGTGCGCGTTCTGCAAAAAGCACCATTTGCATGCACATCTTGTGGTTTTGCAGAAAACTTCATCCGCGTCTACCAAAAGATGCATGTGCATGCTTAAAACGCGTTTTCGCACAAATGCGTGCGCGGGTGCTAAAAAGAGCAGCATCGGCATGCTTAGCACGTCGTTTGGTAGAAATCCACGTGCGCGTTCTGCCAAAAGCACCATTTGCATGCACATCTTGTTGTTTTGCAGAAAACTTAATCCGCGTCTACCAAAAGATGCATGTGCATGCTTAAAACGCGTTTTCGCACAAGTGCGTGTGCGGGTGCTAAAAAGAGCAGCATCGGCATGCTTAGCACGTCGTTTGGTAGAAATCCACGTGCGCGTTCTGCCAAAAGCACCATTTGCATGCACATCTTGTGGTTTTGCAGAAAACTTCATCCGCGTCTACCAAAAGATGCATGTGCATGCTTAAAACGCGTTTTCGCACAAATCCGTGCGCGGGTGCTAAAAAGAGCAGCATCGGCATGCTTAGCACGTCGTTTGGTAGAAATCCACGTGCGCGTTCTGCAAAAAGCACCATTTGCATGCACATCTTGTGGTTTTGCAGAAAACTTCATCCGCGTCTACCAAAAGATGCATGTGCATGCTTAAAACGCGTTTTCGCACAAATGCGTGCGCGGGTGCTAAAAAGAGCAGCATCGGCATGCTTAGCACGTTGTTTGGTAGAAATCCACGTGCGCGTTCTGCAAAAAGCACCATTTGCATGCACATCTTGTGGTTTTGCAGAAAACTTCATCCGCGTCTACCAAAAGATGCATGTGCATGCTTAAAACGCGTTTTCGCACAAATGCGTGCGCGGGTGCTAAAAAGAGCAGCATCGGCATCCTTAGCACGTCGTTTGGTAGAAATCCACGTGCGCGTTCTGCAAAAAGCACCATTTGCATGCACATCTTGTGGTTTTGCAGAAAACTTCATCCGCTTCTACCAAAAGGTGCATGTGCATGCTTAAAACGCGTTTTCGCACAAATGCGTGCGCGGGTGCTAAAAAGAGCAGCATCGGCATGCTTAGCACGTCGTTTGGTAGAAATCCACGTGCGCGTTCTGCCAAAAGCACCATTTGCATGCACATCTTGTGGTTTTGCAGAAAACTTCATCCGCGTCTAACAAAAGATGCATGTGCATGCTTAAAACGCGTTTTCGCACAAATCCGTGCGCGGGTGCTAAAAAGAGCAGCATCGGCATGCTTAGCACGTCGTTTGGTAGAAATCCACGTGCGCGTTCTGCAAAAAGCACCATTTGCATGCACATCTTGTGGTTTTGCAGAAAACTTCATCCGCGTCTACCAAAAGATGCATGTGCATGCTTAAAACGCGTTTTCGCACAAATGCGTGCGCGGGTGCTAAAAAGAGCAGCATCGGCATGCTTAGCACGTCGTTTGGTAGAAATCCACGTGCGCGCTCTGCCAAAAGCACCATTTGCATGCACATCTTGTGGTTTTGCAGAAAACTTCATCCGCGTCTACCAAAAGATGCATGTGCATGCTTAAAACGCATTTTCGCACAAATCCGTGCGCGGGTGCTAAAAAGAGCACCATCGGCAAGCTTAGCACATCGTTTGGTAGAAATCCACGTGCGCGTTCTGCCAAAAGCACCATTTGCATGCACATCTTGTGGTTTTGCAGAAAACTTCATCCGCGTCTACCAAAAGATGCATGTGCATGCTTAAAACGCGTTTTCGCACAAATCCGTGCGCGGGTGCTAAAAAGAGCAGCATCGGCATGCTTAGCACGTCGTTTGGTAGAAATCCACGTGCGCGTTCTGCAAAAAGCACCATTTGCATGCACATCTTGTGGTTTTGCAGAAAACTTCATCCGCGTCTACCAAAAGATGCATGTGCATGCTTAAAACGTGTTTTCGCACAAATGCGTGCGCGGGTGCTAAAAAGAGCAGCATCGGCATGCTTAGCACGTCGTTTGGTAGAAATCCACGAGGGCGTTCTGCAAAAAGCACCATTTGCATGCACATCTTGTGGTTTTGCAGAAAACTTCATCCGCGTCTACCAAAAGATGCATGTGCATGCTTAAAACGCGTTTTCGCACAAATGCGTGCGCGGGTGCTAAAAAGAGCAGCATCGGCATGCTTAGCACGTCGTTTGGTAGAAATCCACGTGCGCGTTCTGCCAAAAGCACCATTTGCATGCACATCTTGTGGTTTTGCAGAAAACTTCATCCGCGTCTACCAAAAGATGCATGTGCATGCTTAAAACGCGTTTTCGCACAAATCCGTGCGCGGGTGCTAAAAAGAGCAGCATCGGCATGCTTAGCACGTCGTTTGGTAGAAATCCACGTGCGCGTTCTGCAAAAAGCACCATTTGCATGCACATCTTGTGGTTTTGCAGAAAACTTCATCCGCGTCTACCAAAAGATGCATGTGCATGCTTAAAACGCGTTTTCGCACAAATGCGTGCGCGGGTGCTAAAAAGAGCAGCATCGGCATGCTTAGCACGTCGTTGGGTAGAAATCCACGAGCGCGTTCTGCAAAAAGCACCATTTGCATGCACATCTTGTGGTTTTGCAGAAAACTTCATCCGCGTCTACCAAAAGATGCATGTGCATGCTTAAAACGCGTTTTCGCACAAATGCGTGCGCGGGTGCTAAAAAGAGCAGCATCGGCATGCTTAGCACGTCGTTTGGTAGAAATCCACGTGCGCGTTCTGCCAAAAGCACCATTTGCATGCACATCTTGTGGTTTTGCAGAAAACTTCATCCGCGTCTACCAAAAGATGCATGTGCATGCTGAAAACGCGTTTTCGCACAAATCCGTGCGCGGGTGCTAAAAAGAGCAGCATCGGCATGCTTAGCACGTCGTTTGGTAGAAATCCACGTGCGCGTTCTGCAAAAAGCACCATTTGCATGCACATCTTGTGGTTTTGCAGAAAACTTCATCCGCGTCTACCAAAAGATGCATGTGCATGCTTAAAACGCGTTTTCGCACAAATGCGTGCGCGGGTGCTAAAAAGAGCAGCATCGGCATGCTTAGCACGTTGTTTGGTAGAAATCCACGTGCGCGTTCTGCAAAAAGCACCATTTGCATGCACATCTTGTGGTTTTGCAGAAAACTTCATCCGCGTCTACCAAAAGATGCATGTGCATGCTTAAAACGCGTTTTCGCACAAATGCGTGCGCGGGTGCTAAAAAGAGCAGCATCGGCATGCTTAGCACGTCGTTTGGTAGAAATCCACGTGCGCGTTCTGCAAAAAGCACCATTTGCATGCACATCTTGTGGTTTTGCAGAAAACTTCATCCGCGTCTACCAAAAGATGCATGTGCATGCTTAAAACGCGTTTTCGCACAAATGCGTGCGCGGGTGCTAAAAAGAGCAGCATCGGCATGCTTAGCACGTTGTTTGGTAGAAATCCACGTGCGCGTTCTGCAAAAAGCACCATTTGCATGCACATCTTGTGGTTTTGCAGAAAACTTCATCCGCGTCTACCAAAAGATGCATGTGCATGCTTAAAACGCGTTTTCGCACAAATGCGTGCGCGGGTGCTAAAAAGAGCAGCATCGGCATGCTTAGCACGTCGTTTGGTAGAAATCCACGTGCGCGTTCTGCCAAAAGCACCATTTGCATGCACATCTTGTGGTTTTGCAGAAAACTTCATCCGCGTCTACCAAAAGATGCATGTGCATGCTTAAAACGCGTTTTCGCACAAATCCGTGCGCGGGTGCTAAAAAGAGCAGCATCGGCATGCTTAGCACGTCGTTTGGTAGAAATCCACGTGCGCGTTCTGCAAAAAGCACCATTTGAATGCACATCTTGTGGTTTTGCAGAAAACTTCATCCGCGTCTACCAAAAGATGCATGTGCATGCTTAAAACGCGTTTTCGCACAAATCCGTGCGCGGGTGCTAAAAAGAGCAGCATCGGCATGCTTAGCACGTCGTTTGGTAGAAATCCACGTGCGCGTTCTGCAAAAAGCACCATTTGCATGCACATCTTGTGGTTTTGCAGAAAACTTCATCCGCGTCTACCAAAAGATGCATGTGCATGCGTAAAACGCGTTTTCGCACAAATGCGTGCGCGGGTGCTAAAAAGAGCAGCATCGGCATGCTTAGCACGTTGTTTGGTAGACATCCACGTGCGCGTTCTGCAAAAAGCACCATTTGCATGCACATCTTGTGGTTTTGCAGAAAACTTCATCCGCGTCTACCAAAAGATGCATGTGCATGCTTCAAACGCGTTTTCGCACAAATGCGTGCGCGGGTGCTAAAAAGAGCAGCATCGGCATGCTTAGCACGTCGTTTGGTAGAAATCCACGTGCGCGTTCTGCAAAAAGCACCATTTGCATGCACATCTTGTGGTTTTGCAGAAAACCATCCGCGTCTACCAAAAGATGCATGTGCATGCTTAAAACGCGTTTTTGCACAAATGCGTGCGCGGGTGCTAAAAAAAGCAGCATCGGCATGCTTAGCACGTCGTTTGGTAGAAATCCACGTGCGCGTTCTGCCAAAAGCACCATTTGCATGCACATCTTGTGGTTTTGCAGAAAACTTCATCCGCGTCTACCAAAAGATGCATGTGCATGCTTAAAACGCGTTTTCGCACAAATGCGTGCGCGGGTGCTAAAAAGAGCAGCATCGGCATGCTTAGCACGTCGTTTGGTAGAAATCCACGTGCGCGTTCTGCCAAAAGCACCATTTGCATGCACATCTTGTGGTTTTGCAGAAAACTTCATCCGCGTCTACCAAAAGATGCATGTGCATGCTTAAAACGCGTTTTCGCACAAATCCGTGCGCGGGTGCTAAAAAGAGCAGCATCGGCATGCTTAGCACGTCGTTTGGTAGAAATCCACGTGCGCGTTCTGCCAAAAGCACCATTTGCATGCACATCTTGTGGTTTTGCAGAAAACTTCATCCGCGTCTACCAAAAGATGCATGTGCATGCTTAAAACGCGTTTTCGCACAAATGCGTGCGCGGGAGCTAAAAAGAGCAGCATCGGCATGCTTAGCACGTTGTTTGGTAGAAATCCACGTGCGCGTTCTGCAAAAAGCACCATTTGCATGCACATCTTGTGGTTTTGCAGAAAACTTCATCCGCGTCTACCAAAAGATGCATGTGCATGCTTAAAACGCGTTTTCGCACAAATGCGTGCGCGGGTGCTAAAAAGAGCAGCATCGGCATGCTTAGCACGTCGTTTGGTAGAAATCCACGTGCGCGTTCTGCAAAAAGCACCATTTGCATGCACATCTTGTGGTTTTGCAGAAAACTTCATCCGCGTCTACCAAAAGATGCATGTGCATGCTTAAAACGCGTTTTCGCACAAATGCGTGCGCGGGTGCTAAAAAGAGCAGCATCGGCATGCTTAGCACGTCGTTTGGTAGAAATCCACGTGCGCGTTCTGCCAAAAGCACCATTTGCATGCACATCTTGTTGTTTTGCAGAAAACTTAATCCGCGTCTACCAAAAGATGCATGTGCATGCTTAAAACGCGTTTTCGCACAAGTGCGTGTGCGGGTGCTAAAAAGAGCAGCATCGGCATGCTTAGCACGTCGTTTGGTAGAAATCCACGTGCGCGTTCTGCCAAAAGCACCATTTGCATGCACATCTTGTGGTTTTGCAGAAAACTTCATCCGCGTCTACCAAAAGATGCATGTGCATGCTTAAAACGCGTTTTCGCACAAATCCGTGCGCCGGTGCTAAAAAGAGCAGCATCGGCATGCTTAGCACGTCGTTTGGTGGAAATCCACGTGCGCGTTCTGCAAAAAGCACCATTTGCATGCACATCTTGTGGTTTTGCAGAAAACTTCATCCGCGTCTACCAAAAGATGCATGTGCATGCTTAAAACGCGTTTTCGCACAAATGCGTGCGCGGGTGCTAAAAAGAGCAGCATCGGCATGCTTAGCACGTTGTTTGGTAGAAATCCACGTGCGCGTTCTGCAAAAAGCACCATTTGCATGCACATCTTGTGGTTTTGCAGAAAACTTCATCCGCGTCTACCAAAAGATGCATGTGCATGCTTAAAACGCGTTTTCGCACAAATGCGTGCGCGGGTGCTAAAAAGAGCAGCATCGGCATGCTTAGCACGTCGTTTGGTAGAAATCCACGAGCGCGTTCTGCAAAAAGCACCATTTGCATGCACATCTTGTGGTTTTGCAGAAAACTTCATCCGCGTCTACCAAAAGATGCATGTGCATGCTTAAAACGCGTTTTCGCACAAATGCGTGCGCGGGTGCTAAAAAGAGCAGCATCGGCATGCTTAGCACGTTGTTTGGTAGACATCCACGTGCGCGTTCTGCAAAAAGCACCATTTGCATGCACATCTTGTGGTTTTGCAGAAAACTTCATCCGCGTCTACCAAAAGATGCATGTGCATGCTTCAAACGCGTTTTCGCACAAATGCGTGCGCGGGTGCTAAAAAGAGCAGCATCGGCATGCTTAGCACGTCGTTTGGTAGAAATCCACGTGCGCGTTCTGCAAAAAGCACCATTTGCATGCACATCTTGTGGTTTTGCAGAAAACCATCCGCGTCTACCAAAAGATGCATGTGCATGCTTAAAACGCGTTTTTGCACAAATGCGTGCGCGGGTGCTAAAAAAAGCAGCATCGGCATGCTTAGCACGTCGTTTGGTAGAAATCCACGTGCGCGTTCTGCCAAAAGCACCATTTGCATGCACATCTTGTGGTTTTGCAGAAAACTTCATCCGCGTCTACCAAAAGATGCATGTGCATGCTTAAAACGCGTTTTCGCACAAATGCGTGCGCGGGTGCTAAAAAGAGCAGCATCGGCATGCTTAGCACGTCGTTTGGTAGAAATCCACGTGCGCGTTCTGCCAAAAGCACCATTTGCATGCACATCTTGTGGTTTTGCAGAAAACTTCATCCGCGTCTACCAAAAGATGCATGTGCATGCTTAAAACGCGTTTTCGCACAAATCCGTGCGCGGGTGCTAAAAAGAGCAGCATCGGCATGCTTAGCACGTCGTTTGGTAGAAATCCACGTGCGCGTTCTGCCAAAAGCACCATTTGCATGCACATCTTGTGGTTTTGCAGAAAACTTCATCCGCGTCTACCAAAAGATGCATGTGCATGCTTAAAACGCGTTTTCGCACAAATGCGTGCGCGGGAGCTAAAAAGAGCAGCATCGGCATGCTTAGCACGTTGTTTGGTAGAAATCCACGTGCGCGTTCTGCAAAAAGCACCATTTGCATGCACATCTTGTGGTTTTGCAGAAAACTTCATCCGCGTCTACCAAAAGATGCATGTGCATGCTTAAAACGCGTTTTCGCACAAATGCGTGCGCGGGTGCTAAAAAGAGCAGCATCGGCATGCTTAGCACGTCGTTTGGTAGAAATCCACGTGCGCGTTCTGCAAAAAGCACCATTTGCATGCACATCTTGTGGTTTTGCAGAAAACTTCATCCGCGTCTACCAAAAGATGCATGTGCATGCTTAAAACGCGTTTTCGCACAAATGCGTGCGCGGGTGCTAAAAAGAGCAGCATCGGCATGCTTAGCACGTCGTTTGGTAGAAATCCACGTGCGCGTTCTGCCAAAAGCACCATTTGCATGCACATCTTGTTGTTTTGCAGAAAACTTAATCCGCGTCTACCAAAAGATGCATGTGCATGCTTAAAACGCGTTTTCGCACAAGTGCGTGTGCGGGTGCTAAAAAGAGCAGCATCGGCATGCTTAGCACGTCGTTTGGTAGAAATCCACGTGCGCGTTCTGCCAAAAGCACCATTTGCATGCACATCTTGTGGTTTTGCAGAAAACTTCATCCGCGTCTACCAAAAGATGCATGTGCATGCTTAAAACGCGTTTTCGCACAAATCCGTGCGCCGGTGCTAAAAAGAGCAGCATCGGCATGCTTAGCACGTCGTTTGGTAGAAATCCACGTGCGCGTTCTGCAAAAAGCACCATTTGCATGCACATCTTGTGGTTTTGCAGAAAACTTCATCCGCGTCTACCAAAAGATGCATGTGCATGCTTAAAACGCGTTTTCGCACAAATGCGTGCGCGGGTGCTAAAAAGAGCAGCATCGGCATGCTTAGCACGTTGTTTGGTAGAAATCCACGTGCGCGTTCTGCAAAAAGCACCATTTGCATGCACATCTTGTGGTTTTGCAGAAAACTTCATCCGCGTCTACCAAAAGATGCATGTGCATGCTTAAAACGCGTTTTCGCACAAATGCGTGCGCGGGTGCTAAAAAGAGCAGCATCGGCATGCTTAGCACGTCGTTTGGTAGAAATCCACGAGCGCGTTCTGCAAAAAGCACCATTTGCATGCACATCTTGTGGTTTTGCAGAAAACTTCATCCGCGTCTACCAAAAGATGCATGTGCATGCTTAAAACGCGTTTTCGCACAAATGCGTGCGCGGGTGCTAAAAAGAGCAGCATCGGCATGCTTAGCACGTCGTTTGGTAGAAATCCACGTGCGCGTTCTGCCAAAAGCACCATTTGCATGCACATCTTGTGGTTTTGCAGAAAACTTCATCCGCGTCTACCAAAAGATGCATGTGCATGCTTAAAACGCGTTTTCGCACAAATCCGTGCGCGGGTGCTAAAAAGAGCAGCATCGGCATGCTTAGCACGTCGTTTGGTAGAAATCCACGTGCGCGTTCTGCAAAAAGCACCATTTGCATGCACATCTTGTGGTTTTGCAGAAAACTTCATCCGCGTCTACCAAAAGATGCATGTGCATGCTTAAAACGCGTTTTCGCACAAATGCGTGCGCGGGTGCTAAAAAGAGCAGCATCGGCATGCTTAGCACGTCGTTTGGCAGAAATCCACGTGCGCGTTCTGCCAAAAGCACCATTTGCATGCACATCTTGTGGTTTTGCAGAAAACTTCATCCGCGTCTACCAAAAGATGCATGTGCATGCTTAAAACGCGTTTTCGCACAAATCCGTACGTGGGTGCTAAAAAGAGCAGCATCGGCATGCTTAGCACGTCGTTTGGTAGAAATCCACGTGCGCGTTCTGCAAAAAGCACCATTTGCATGCACATCTTGTGGTTTTGCAAAAAACTTCATCCGCGTCTACCAAAAGATGCATGTGCATGCTTAAAACGCGTTTTCGCACAAATGCGTGCGCGGGTGCTAAAAAGAGCAGCATCGGCATGCTTAGCACGTCGTTTGGTAGAAATCCACGAGCGCGTTCTGCAAAAAGCACCATTTGCATGCACATCTTGTGGTTTTGCAGAAAACTTCATCCGCGTCTACCAAAAGATGCATGTGCATGCTTAAAACGCGTTTTCGCACAAATGCGTGCGCGGGTGCTAAAAAGAGCAGCATCGGCATGCTTAGCACGTCGTTTGGTAGAAATCCACGTGCGCGTTCTGCCAAAAGCACCATTTGCATGCACATCTTGTGGTTTTGCAGAAAACTTCGTCCGCGTCTACCAAAAGATGCATGTGCATGCTTAAAACGCGTTTTCGCACAAATCCGTGCGCGGGTGCTAAAAAGAGCAGCATCGGCATGCTTAGCACGTCGTTTGGTAGAAATCCACGTGCGCGTTCTGCAAAAAGCACCATTTGCATGCACATCTTGTGGTTTTGCAGAAAACTTCATCCGCGTCTACCAAAAGATGCATGTGCATGCTTAAAACGCGTTTTCGCATAAATGCGTGCGCGGGTGCTAAAAAGAGCAGCATCGGCATGCTTAGCACGTCGTTTGGTAGAAATCCACGAGCGCGTTCTGCAAAAAGCACCATTTGCATGCACATCTTGTGGTTTTGCAGAAAACTTCATCCGCGTCTACCAAAAGATGCATGTGCATGCTTAAAACGCGTTTTCGCACAAATGCGTGCGCGGGTGCTAAAAAGAGCAGCATCGGCATGCTTAGCACGTCGTTTGGTAGAAATCCACGTGCGCGTTCTGCCAAAAGCACCATTTGCATGCACATCTGGTGGTTTTGCAGAAAACTTCATCCGCGTCTACCAAAAGATGCATGTGCATGCTTAAAACGCGTTTTCGCAAAAATCCGTGCGCGGGTGCTAAAAAGAGCAGCATCGGCATGCTTAGCACGTCGTTTGGTAGAAATCCACGTGCGCGTTCTGCAAAAAGCACCATTTGCATGCACATCTTGTGGTTTTGCAGAAAACTTCATCCGCGTCTACCAAAAGATGCATGTGCATGCTTAAAACGCGTTTTCGCACAAATGCGTGCGCGGGTGCTAAAAAGAGCAGCATCGGCATGCTTAGCACGTCGTTGGGTAGAAATCCACGAGCGCGTTCTGCAAAAAGCACCATTTGCATGCACATCTTGTGGTTTTGCAGAAAACTTCATCCGCGTCTACCAAAAGATGCATGTGCATGCTTAAAACGCGTTTTCGCACAAATGCGTGCGCGGGTGCTAAAAAGAGCAGCATCGGCATGCTTAGCACGTCGTTTGGTAGAAATCCACGTGCGCGTTCTGCCAAAAGCACCATTTGCATGCACATCTTGTGGTTTTGCAGAACACTTCATCCGCGTCTACCAAAAGATGCATGTGCATGCTTAAAACGCGTTTTCGCACAAATCCGTGCGCGGGTGCTAAAAAGAGCAGCATCGGCATGCTTAGCACGTCGTTTGGTGGAAATCCACGTGCGCGTTCTGCAAAAAGCACCATTTGCATGCACATCTTGTGGTTTTGCAGAAAACTTCATCCGCGTCTACCAAAAGATGCATGTGCATGCTTAAAACGCATTTTCGCACAAATGCGTGCGCGGGTGCTAAAAACCGCAGCATCGGCATGCTTAGCACGTCGTTTGGTAGAAATCCACGTGCGCGTTCTGCAAAAAGCACCATTTGCATGCACATCTTGTGGTTTTGCAGAAAACTTCATCCGCGTCTACCAAAAGATGCATGTGCATGCTTAAAACGCGTTTTCGCACAAATGCGCGCGCGGGTGCTAAAAAGAGCAGCATCGGCATGCTTAGCACGTCGTTTGGTAGGAATCCACGTGCGCGTTCTGCCAAAAGCACCATTTGCATGCACATCTTGTGGTTTTGCAGAAAACTTCATCCGCGTCTACCAAAAGATGCATGTGCATGCTTAAAACGCGTTTTCGCACAAATCCGTGCGCGGGTGCTAAAAAGAGCAGCATCGGCATGCTTAGCACGTCGTTTGGTAGAAATCCACGTGGCCTTCTGCGAAAAGCACCATTTGCATGCACATCTTGTGGTTTTGCAGAAAACTTCATCCGCGTCTACCAAAAGATGCATGTGCATGCTTAAAACGCGTTTTCGCACAAATCCGTGCGCGGTGCTAAAAAGAGCAGCATCGGCATGCTTAGCACGTCGTTTGGTAGAAATCCACGTGCGCGTTCTGCAAAAAGCACCATTTGCATGCACATCTTGTGGTTTTGCAGAAAACTTCATCCGCGTCTACCAAAAGATGCATGTGCATGCTTAAAACGCGTTTTCGCACAAATGCGTGCGCGGGTGCTAAAAAGAGCAGCATCGGCATGCTTAGCACGTTGTTTGGTAGAAATCCACGTGCGCGTTCTGCAAAAAGCACCATTTGCATGCACATCTTGTGGTTTTGCAGAAAACTTCATCCGCGTCTACCAAAAGATGCATGTGCATGCTTAAAACGCGTTTTCGCACAAATGCGTGCGCGGGTGCTAAAAAGAGCAGCATCGGCATGCTTAGCACGTCGTTTTGTAGAAATCCACGTGCGCGTTCTGCCAAAGCACCATTTGCATGCACATCTTGTGGTTTTGCAGAAAACTTCATCCGCGTCTACCAAAAGATGCATGTGCATGCTTAAAACGCGTTTTCGCACAAATCCGTGCGCGGGTGCTAAAAAGAGCAGCATCGGCATGCTTAGCACGTCGTTTGGTAGAAATCCACGTGCGCGTTCTGCCAAAAGCACCATTTGCATGCACATCTTGTGGTTTTGCAGAAAACTTCATCCGCGTCTACCAAAAGATGCATGTGCATGCTTAAAACGCGTTTTCGCACAAATCCGTGCGCGGGTGCTAAAAAGAGCAGCATCGGCATGCTTAGCACGTCGTTTGGTGGAAATCCACGTGCGCGTTCTGCAAAAAGCACCATTTGCATGCACATCTTGTGGTTTTGCAGAAAACTTCATCCGCGTCTACCAAAAGATGCATGTGCATGCTTAAAACGCGTTTTCGCACAAATGCGTGCGCGGGTGCTAAAAAGAGCAGCATCGGCATGCTTAGCACGTCGTTTGGTAGAAATCCACGTGCGCGTTCTGCAAAAAGCACCATTTGCATGCACATCTTGTGGTTTTGCAGAAAACTTCATCCGCGTCTACCAAAAGATGCATGTGCATGCTTAAAACGCGTTTTCGCACAAATGCGTGCGCGGGTGCTAAAAAGAGCAGCATCGGCATGCTTAGCACGTCGTTTGCTAGAAATCCACGTGCGCGTTCTGCCAAAAGCACCATTTGTATGCACATCTTGTGGTTTTGCAGAAAACTTCATCCGCGTCTACCAAAAGATGCATGTGCATGCTTAAAACGCGTTTTCGCACAAATCCGTGCGCGGGTGCTAAAAAGAGCAGCATCGGCATGCTTAGCACGTCGTTTGGTAGAAATCCACGTGCGCGTTCTGCCAAAAGCACCATTTGCATGCACATCTTGTGGTTTTGCAGAAAACTTCATCCGCGTCTACCAAAAGATGCATGTGCATGCTTAAAACGCGTTTTCGCACAAATCCGTGCGCCGGTGCTAAAAAGAGCAGCATCGGCATGCTTAGCACGTCGTTTGGTAGAAATCCACGTGCGCGTTCTGCAAAAAGCACCATTTGCATGCACATCTTGTGGTTTTGCAGAAAACTTCATCCGCGTCTACCAAAAGATGCATGTGCATGCTTAAAACGCGTTTTCGCACAAATGCGTGCGCGGGTGCTAAAAAGAGCAGCATCGGCATGCTTAGCACGTTGTTTGGTAGAAATCCACGTGCGCGTTCTGCAAAAAGCACCATTTGCATGCACATCTTGTGGTTTTGCAGAAAACTTCATCCGCGTCTACCAAAAGATGCATGTGCATGCTTAAAACGCGTTTTCGCACAAATGCGTGCGCGGGTGCTAAAAAGAGCAGCATCGGCATGCTTAGCACGTCGTTTGGTAGAAATCCACGAGCGCGTTCTGCAAAAAGCACCATTTGCATGCACATCTTGTGGTTTTGCAGAAAACTTCATCCGCGTCTACCAAAAGATGCATGTGCATGCTTAAAACGCGTTTTCGCACAAATGCGTGCGCGGGTGCTAAAAAGAGCAGCATCGGCATGCTTAGCACGTCGTTTGGTAGAAATCCACGTGCGCGTTCTGCCAAAAGCACCATTTGCATGCACATCTTGTGGTTTTGCAGAAAACTTCATCCGCGTCTACCAAAAGATGCATGTGCATGCTTAAAACGCGTTTTCGCACAAATCCGTGCGCGGGTGCTAAAAAGAGCAGCATCGGCATGCTTAGCACGTCGTTTGGTAGAAATCCACGTGCGCGTTCTGCAAAAAGCACCATTTGCATGCACATCTTGTGGTTTTGCAGAAAACTTCATCCGCGTCTACCAAAAGATGCATGTGCATGCTTAAAACGCGTTTTCGCACAAATGCGTGCGCGGGTGCTAAAAAGAGCAGCATCGGCATGCTTAGCACGTCGTTTGGCAGAAATCCACGTGCGCGTTCTGCCAAAAGCACCATTTGCATGCACATCTTGTGGTTTTGCAGAAAACTTCATCCGCGTCTACCAAAAGATGCATGTGCATGCTTAAAACGCGTTTTCGCACAAATCCGTACGTGGGTGCTAAAAAGAGCAGCATCGGCATGCTTAGCACGTCGTTTGGTAGAAATCCACGTGCGCGTTCTGCAAAAAGCACCATTTGCATGCACATCTTGTGGTTTTGCAAAAAACTTCATCCGCGTCTACCAAAAGATGCATGTGCATGCTTAAAACGCGTTTTCGCACAAATGCGTGCGCGGGTGCTAAAAAGAGCAGCATCGGCATGCTTAGCACGTCGTTTGGTAGAAATCCACGAGCGCGTTCTGCAAAAAGCACCATTTGCATGCACATCTTGTGGTTTTGCAGAAAACTTCATCCGCGTCTACCAAAAGATGCATGTGCATGCTTAAAACGCGTTTTCGCACAAATGCGTGCGCGGGTGCTAAAAAGAGCAGCATCGGCATGCTTAGCACGTCGTTTGGTAGAAATCCACGTGCGCGTTCTGCCAAAAGCACCATTTGCATGCACATCTTGTGGTTTTGCAGAAAACTTCGTCCGCGTCTACCAAAAGATGCATGTGCATGCTTAAAACGCGTTTTCGCACAAATCCGTGCGCGGGTGCTAAAAAGAGCAGCATCGGCATGCTTAGCACGTCGTTTGGTAGAAATCCACGTGCGCGTTCTGCAAAAAGCACCATTTGCATGCACATCTTGTGGTTTTGCAGAAAACTTCATCCGCGTCTACCAAAAGATGCATGTGCATGCTTAAAACGCGTTTTCGCATAAATGCGTGCGCGGGTGCTAAAAAGAGCAGCATCGGCATGCTTAGCACGTCGTTTGGTAGAAATCCACGAGCGCGTTCTGCAAAAAGCACCATTTGCATGCACATCTTGTGGTTTTGCAGAAAACTTCATCCGCGTCTACCAAAAGATGCATGTGCATGCTTAAAACGCGTTTTCGCACAAATGCGTGCGCGGGTGCTAAAAAGAGCAGCATCGGCATGCTTAGCACGTCGTTTGGTAGAAATCCACGTGCGCGTTCTGCCAAAAGCACCATTTGCATGCACATCTGGTGGTTTTGCAGAAAACTTCATCCGCGTCTACCAAAAGATGCATGTGCATGCTTAAAACGCGTTTTCGCAAAAATCCGTGCGCGGGTGCTAAAAAGAGCAGCATCGGCATGCTTAGCACGTCGTTTGGTAGAAATCCACGTGCGCGTTCTGCAAAAAGCACCATTTGCATGCACATCTTGTGGTTTTGCAGAAAACTTCATCCGCGTCTACCAAAAGATGCATGTGCATGCTTAAAACGCGTTTTCGCACAAATGCGTGCGCGGGTGCTAAAAAGAGCAGCATCGGCATGCTTAGCACGTCGTTGGGTAGAAATCCACGAGCGCGTTCTGCAAAAAGCACCATTTGCATGCACATCTTGTGGTTTTGCAGAAAACTTCATCCGCGTCTACCAAAAGATGCATGTGCATGCTTAAAACGCGTTTTCGCACAAATGCGTGCGCGGGTGCTAAAAAGAGCAGCATCGGCATGCTTAGCACGTCGTTTGGTAGAAATCCACGTGCGCGTTCTGCCAAAAGCACCATTTGCATGCACATCTTGTGGTTTTGCAGAACACTTCATCCGCGTCTACCAAAAGATGCATGTGCATGCTTAAAACGCGTTTTCGCACAAATCCGTGCGCGGGTGCTAAAAAGAGCAGCATCGGCATGCTTAGCACGTCGTTTGGTGGAAATCCACGTGCGCGTTCTGCAAAAAGCACCATTTGCATGCACATCTTGTGGTTTTGCAGAAAACTTCATCCGCGTCTACCAAAAGATGCATGTGCATGCTTAAAACGCATTTTCGCACAAATGCGTGCGCGGGTGCTAAAAACCGCAGCATCGGCATGCTTAGCACGTCGTTTGGTAGAAATCCACGTGCGCGTTCTGCAAAAAGCACCATTTGCATGCACATCTTGTGGTTTTGCAGAAAACTTCATCCGCGTCTACCAAAAGATGCATGTGCATGCTTAAAACGCGTTTTCGCACAAATGCGCGCGCGGGTGCTAAAAAGAGCAGCATCGGCATGCTTAGCACGTCGTTTGGTAGGAATCCACGTGCGCGTTCTGCCAAAAGCACCATTTGCATGCACATCTTGTGGTTTTGCAGAAAACTTCATCCGCGTCTACCAAAAGATGCATGTGCATGCTTAAAACGCGTTTTCGCACAAATCCGTGCGCGGGTGCTAAAAAGAGCAGCATCGGCATGCTTAGCACGTCGTTTGGTAGAAATCCACGTGCGCCTTCTGCGAAAAGCACCATTTGCATGCACATCTTGTGGTTTTGCAGAAAACTTCATCCGCGTCTACCAAAAGATGCATGTGCATGCTTAAAACGCGTTTTCGCACAAATCCGTGCGCGGGTGCTAAAAAGAGCAGCATCGGCATGCTTAGCACGTCGTTTGGTAGAAATCCACGTGCGCGTTCTGCAAAAAGCACCATTTGCATGCACATCTTGTGGTTTTGCAGAAAACTTCATCCGCGTCTACCAAAAGATGCATGTGCATGCTTAAAACGCGTTTTCGCACAAATGCGTGCGCGGGTGCTAAAAAGAGCAGCATCGGCATGCTTAGCACGTTTGGTAGAAATCCACGTGCGCGTTCTGCAAAAAGCACCATTTGCATGCACATCTTGTGGTTTTGCAGAAAACTTCATCCGCGTCTACCAAAAGATGCATGTGCATGCTTAAAACGCGTTTTCGCACAAATGCGTGCGCGGGTGCTAAAAAGAGCAGCATCGGCATGCTTAGCACGTCGTTTTGTAGAAATCCACGTGCGCGTTCTGCCAAAAGCACCATTTGCATGCACATCTTGTGGTTTTGCAGAAAACTTCATCCGCGTCTACCAAAAGATGCATGTGCATGCTTAAAACGCGTTTTCGCACAAATCCGTCCGCGGGTGCTAAAAAGAGCAGCATCGGCATGCTTAGCACGTCGTTTGGTAGAAATCCACGTGCGCGTTCTGCCAAAAGCACCATTTGCATGCACATCTTGTGGTTTTGCAGAAAACTTCATCCGCGTCTACCAAAAGATGCATGTGCATGCTTAAAACGCGTTTTCGCACAAATCCGTGCGCGGGTGCTAAAAAGAGCAGCATCGGCATGCTTAGCACGTCGTTTGGTGGAAATCCACGTGCGCGTTCTGCAAAAAGCACCATTTGCATGCACATCTTGTGGTTTTGCAGAAAACTTCATCCGCGTCTACCAAAAGATGCATGTGCATGCTTAAAACGCGTTTTCGCACAAATGCGTGCGCGGGTGCTAAAAAGAGCAGCATCGGCATGCTTAGCACGTTGTTTGGTAGAAATCCACGTGCGCGTTCTGCAAAAAGCACCATTTGCATGCACATCTTGTGGTTTTGCAGAAAACTTCATCCGCGTCTACCAAAAGATGCATGTGCATGCTTAAAACGCGTTTTCGCACAAATGCGTGCGCGGGTGCTAAAAAGAGCAGCATCGGCATGCTTAGCACGTCGTTTGGTAGAAATCCACGTGCGCGTTCTGCCAAAAGCACCATTTGTATGCACATCTTGTGGTTTTGCAGAAAACTTCATCCGCGTCTACCAAAAGATGCATGTGCATGCTTAAAACGCGTTTTCGCACAAATCCGTGCGCGGGTGCTAAAAAGAGCAGCATCGGCATGCTTAGCACGTCGTTTGGTAGAAATCCACGTGCGCGTTCTGCAAAAAGCACCATTTGCATGCACATCTTGTGGTTTTGCAGAAAACTTCATCCGCGTCTACCAAAAGATGCATGTGCATGCTTAAAACGCGTTTTCGCACAAATGCGTGCGCGGGTGCTAAAAAGAGCAGCATCGGCATGCTTAGCACGTTGTTTGGTAGAAATGCACGTGCGCGTTCTGCCAAAAGCACCATTTGCATGCACATCTTGTGGTTTTGCAGAAAACTTCATCCGCGTCTACCAAAAGATGCATGTGCATGCTTAAAACGCGTTTTCGCACAAATGCGTGCGCGGGTGCTAAAAAGAGCAGCATCGGCATGCTTAGCACGTCGTTTGGTAGAAATCCACGTGCGCGTTCTGCCAAAAGCACCATTTGCATGCACATCTTGTGGTTTTGCAGAAAACTTCATCCGCGTCTACGAAAAGATGCATGTGCATGCTTAAAACGCGTTTTCGCACAAATGCGTGCGCGGGTGCTAAAAAGAGCAGCATCGGCATGCTTAGCACGTTGTTTGGTAGAAATCCACGTGCGCGTTCTGCAAGAAGCACCATTTGCATGCACATCTTGTGGTTTTGCAGAAAACTTCATCCGCGTCTACCAAAAGATGCATGTGCATGCTTAAAACGCGTTTTCGCACAAATGCGTGCGCGGGTGCTAAAAAGAGCAGCATCGGCATGCTTAGCACGTCGTTTGGTAGAAATCCACGTGCGCGTTCTGCAAAAAGCACCATTTGCATGCACATCTTGTGGTTTTGCAGAAAACTCCATCCGCGTCTACCAAAAGATGCATGTGCATGCTTAAAACGCGTTTTCGCACAAATGCGTGCGCGGGTGCTAAAAAGAGCAGCATCGGCATGCTTAGCACGTCGTTTGGTAGAAATCCACGTGCGCGTTCTGCCAAAAGCACCATTTGCATGCACATCTTGTGGTTTTGCAGAAAACTTCATCCGCGTCTACCAAAAGATGCATGTGCATGCTTAAAACGCGTTTTCGCACAAATGCGTGCGCGGGTGCTAAAAAGAGCAGCATCGGCATGCTTAGCACGTCGTTTGGTAGAAATCCACGTGCGCGTTCTGCCAAAAGCACCATTTGCATGCACATCTTGTGGTTTTGCAGAAAACTTCATCCGCGTCTACCAAAAGATGCATGTGCATGCTTAAAACGCGTTTTCGCACAAATCCGTGCGCGGGTGCTAAAAAGAGCAGCATCGGCATGCTTAGCACGTCGTTTGGTAGAAATCCACGTGCGCGTTCTGCCAAAAGCACCATTTGCATGCACATCTTGTGGTTTTGCAGAAAACTTCATCCGCGTCTACCAAAAGATGCATGTGCATGCTTAAAACGCGTTTTCGCACAAATCCGTGCGCGGGTGCTAAAAAGAGCAGCATCGGCATGCTTAGCACGTCGTTTGGTAGAAATCCACGTGCGCGTTCTGCAAAAAGCACCATTTGCATGCACATCTTGTGGTTTTGCAGAAAACTTCATCCGCGTCTACCAAAAGATGCATGTGCATGCTTAAAACGCGTTTTCGCACAAATGCGTGCGCGGGTGCTAAAAAGAGCAGCATCGGCATGCTTAGCACGTTGTTTGGTAGAAATCCACGTGCGCGTTCTGCAAAAAGCACCATTTGCATGCACATCTTGTGGTTTTGCAGAAAACTTCATCCGCGTCAACCAAAAGATGCATGTGCATGCTTAAAACGCGTTTTCGCACGAATGCGTGCGCGGGTGCTAAAAAGAGCAGCATCGGCATGCTTAGCACGTCGTTTGGTAGAAATCCACGTGCGCGTTCTGCAAAAAGCACCATTTGCATGCACATCTTGTGGTTTTGCAGAAAACTTCATCCGCGTCTACCAAAAGATGCATGTGCATGCTTAAAACGCGTTTTCGCACAAATGCGTGCGCGGGTGCTAAAAAGAGCAGCATCGGCATGCTTAGCATGTCGTTTGGTAGAAATCCACGTGCGCGTTCTGCCAAAAGCACCATTTGCATGCACATATTGTGGTTTTGCAGAAAACTTCATCCGCGTCTACCAAAAGATGCATGTGCATGCTTAAAACGCGTTTTCGCACAAATGCGTGCGCGGGTGCTAAAAAGAGCAGCATCGGCATGCTTAGCACGTCGTTTGGTAGAAATCCACGTGCGCGTTCTGCCAAAAGCACCATTTGCATGCACATCTTGTGGTTTTGCAGAAAACTTCATCCGCGTCTACCAAAAGATGCATGTGCATGCTTAAAACGCGTTTTCGCACAAATCCGTGCGCGGGTGCTAAAAAGAGCAGCATCGGCATGCTTAGCACGTCGTTTGGTAGAAATCCACGTGCGCGTTCTGCCAAAAGCACCATTTGCATGCACATCTTGTGGTTTTGCAGAAAACTTCATCCGCGTCTACCAAAAGATGCATGTGCATGCTTAAAACGCGTTTTCGCACAAATGCGTGCGCGGGTGCTAAAAAGAGCAGCATCGGCATGCTTAGCACGTCGTTTGGTAGAAATCCACGTGCGCGTTCTGCCAAAAGCACCATTTGCATGCACATCTTGTGGTTTTGCAGAAAACTTCATCCGCGTCTACCAAAAGATGCATGTGCATGCTTAAAACGCGTTTTCGCACAAATCCGTGCGCGGGTGCTAAAAAGAGCAGCATCGGCATGCTTAGCACGTCGTTTGGTAGAAATCCACGTGCGCGTTCTGCCAAAAGCACCATTTGCATGCACATCTTGTGGTTTTGCAGAAAACTTCATCCGCGTCTACCAAAAGATGCATGTGCATGCTTAAAACGCGTTTTCGCACAAATCCGTGCGCGGGTGCTAAAAAGAGCAGCATCGGCATGCTTAGCACGTCGTTTGGTAGAAATCCACGTGCGCGTTCTGCAAAAAGCACCATTTGCATGCACATCTTGTGGTTTTGCAGAAAACTTCATCCGCGTCTACCAAAAGATGCATGTGCATGCTTAAAACGCGTTTTCGCACAAATGCGTGCGCGGGTGCTAAAAAGAGCAGCATCGGCATGCTTAGCACGTTGTTTGGTAGAAATCCACGTGCGCGTTCTGCAAAAAGCACCATTTGCATGCACATCTTGTGGTTTTGCAGAAAACTTCATCCGCGTCAACCAAAAGATGCATGTGCATGCTTAAAACGCGTTTTCGCACAAATGCGTGCGCGGGTGCTAAAAATAGCAGCATCGGCATGCTTAGCACGTCGTTTGGTAGAAATCCACGTGCGCGTTCTGCAAAAAGCACCATTTGCATGCACATCTTGTGGTTTTGCAGAAAACTTCATCCGCGTCTACCAAAAGATGCATGTGCATGCTTAAAACGCGTTTTCGCACAAATGCGTGCGCGGGTGCTAAAAAGAGCAGCATCGGCATGCTTAGCATGTCGTTTGGTAGAAATCCACGTGCGCGTTCTGCCAAAAGCACCATTTGCATGCACATCTTGTGGTTTTGCAGAAAACTTCATCCGCGTCTACCAAAAGATGCATGTGCATGCTTAAAACGCGTTTTCGCACAAATCCGTGCGCGGGTGCTAAAAAGAGCAGCATCGGCATGCTTAGCACGTCGTTTGGTAGAAATCCACGTGCGCGTTCTGCCAAAAGCACCATTTGCATGCACATCTTGTGGTTTTGCAGAAAACTTCATCCGCGTCTACCAAAAGATGCATGTGCATGCTTAAAACGCGTTTTCGCACAAATCCAAGCGGGTGCTAAAAAGAGCAGCATCGGCATGCTTAGCACGTCGTTTGGTGGAAATCCACGTGCGCGTTCTGCAAAAAGCACCATTTGCATGCACATCTTGTGGTTTTGCAGAAAACTTCATCCGCGTCTACCAAAAGATGCATGTGCATGCTTAAAACGCGTTTTCGCACAAATGCGTGCGCGGGTGCTAAAAAGAGCAGCATCGGCATGCTTAGCACGTTGTTTGGTAGAAATCCACGTGCGCGTTCTGCAAAAAGCACCATTTGCATGCACATCTTGTGGTTTTGCAGAAAACTTCATCCGCGTCTACCAAAAGATGCATGTGCATGCTTAAAACGCGTTTTCGCACAAATGCGTGCGCGGGTGCTAAAAAGAGCAGCATCGGCATGCTTAGCACGTCGTTTGGTAGAAATCCACGTGCGCGTTCTGCCAAAAGCACCATTTGTATGCACATCTTGTGGTTTTGCAGAAAACTTCATCCGCGTCTACCAAAAGATGCATGTGCATGCTTAAAACGCGTTTTCGCACAAATCCGTGCGCGGGTGCTAAAAAGAGCAGCATCGGCATGCTTAGCACGTCGTTTGGTAGAAATCCACGTGCGCGTTCTGCAAAAAGCACCATTTGCATGCACATCTTGTGGTTTTGCAGAAAACTTCATCCGCGTCTACCAAAAGATGCATGTGCATGCTTAAAACGCGTTTTCGCACAAATGCGTGCGCGGGTGCTAAAAAGAGCAGCATCGGCATGCTTAGCACGTTGTTTGGTAGAAATGCACGTGCGCGTTCTGCCAAAAGCACCATTTGCATGCACATCTTGTGGTTTTGCAGAAAACTTCATCCGCGTCTACCAAAAGATGCATGTGCATGCTTAAAACGCGTTTTCGCACAAATGCGTGCGCGGGTGCTAAAAAGAGCAGCATCGGCATGCTTAGCACGTCGTTTGGTAGAAATCCACGTGCGCGTTCTGCCAAAAGCACCATTTGCATGCACATCTTGTGGTTTTGCAGAAAACTTCATCCGCGTCTACGAAAAGATGCATGTGCATGCTTAAAACGCGTTTTCGCACAAATGCGTGCGCGGGTGCTAAAAAGAGCAGCATCGGCATGCTTAGCACGTTGTTTGGTAGAAATCCACGTGCGCGTTCTGCAAGAAGCACCATTTGCATGCACATCTTGTGGTTTTGCAGAAAACTTCATCCGCGTCTACCAAAAGATGCATGTGCATGCTTAAAACGCGTTTTCGCACAAATGCGTGCGCGGGTGCTAAAAAGAGCAGCATCGGCATGCTTAGCACGTCGTTTGGTAGAAATCCACGTGCGCGTTCTGCAAAAAGCACCATTTGCATGCACATCTTGTGGTTTTGCAGAAAACTCCATCCGCGTCTACCAAAAGATGCATGTGCATGCTTAAAACGCGTTTTCGCACAAATGCGTGCGCGGGTGCTAAAAAGAGCAGCATCGGCATGCTTAGCACGTCGTTTGGTAGAAATCCACGTGCGCGTTCTGCCAAAAGCACCATTTGCATGCACATCTTGTGGTTTTGCAGAAAACTTCATCCGCGTCTACCAAAAGATGCATGTGCATGCTTAAAACGCGTTTTCGCACAAATGCGTGCGCGGGTGCTAAAAAGAGCAGCATCGGCATGCTTAGCACGTCGTTTGGTAGAAATCCACGTGCGCGTTCTGCCAAAAGCACCATTTGCATGCACATCTTGTGGTTTTGCAGAAAACTTCATCCGCGTCTACCAAAAGATGCATGTGCATGCTTAAAACGCGTTTTCGCACAAATCCGTGCGCGGGTGCTAAAAAGAGCAGCATCGGCATGCTTAGCACGTCGTTTGGTAGAAATCCACGTGCGCGTTCTGCCAAAAGCACCATTTGCATGCACATCTTGTGGTTTTGCAGAAAACTTCATCCGCGTCTACCAAAAGATGCATGTGCATGCTTAAAACGCGTTTTCGCACAAATCCGTGCGCGGGTGCTAAAAAGAGCAGCATCGGCATGCTTAGCACGTCGTTTGGTAGAAATCCACGTGCGCGTTCTGCAAAAAGCACCATTTGCATGCACATCTTGTGGTTTTGCAGAAAACTTCATCCGCGTCTACCAAAAGATGCATGTGCATGCTTAAAACGCGTTTTCGCACAAATGCGTGCGCGGGTGCTAAAAAGAGCAGCATCGGCATGCTTAGCGCGTTGTTTGGTAGAAATCCACGTGCGCGTTCTGCAAAAAGCACCATTTGCATGCACATCTTGTGGTTTTGCAGAAAACTTCATCCGCGTCAACCAAAAGATGCATGTGCATGCTTAAAACGCGTTTTCGCACAAATGCGTGCGCGGGTGCTAAAAAGAGCAGCATCGGCATGCTTAGCACGTCGTTTGGTAGAAATCCACGTGCGCGTTCTGCAAAAAGCACCATTTGCATGCACATCTTGTGGTTTTGCAGAAAACTTCATCCGCGTCTACCAAAAGATGCATGTGCATGCTTAAAACGCGTTTTCGCACAAATGCGTGCGCGGGTGCTAAAAAGAGCAGCATCGGCATGCTTAGCATGTCGTTTGGTAGAAATCCACGTGCGCGTTCTGCCAAAAGCACCATTTGCATGCACATATTGTGGTTTTGCAGAAAACTTCATCCGCGTCTACCAAAAGATGCATGTGCATGCTTAAAACGCGTTTTCGCACAAATGCGTGCGCGGGTGCTAAAAAGAGCAGCATCGGCATGCTTAGCACGTCGTTTGGTAGAAATCCACGTGCGCGTTCTGCCAAAAGCACCATTTGCATGCACATCTTGTGGTTTTGCAGAAAACTTCATCCGCGTCTACCAAAAGATGCATGTGCATGCTTAAAACGCGTTTTCGCACAAATCCGTGCGCGGGTGCTAAAAAGAGCAGCATCGGCATGCTTAGCACGTCGTTTGGTAGAAATCCACGTGCGCGTTCTGCCAAAAGCACCATTTGCATGCACATCTCGTGGTTTTGCAGAAAACTTCATCCGCGTCTACCAAAAGATGCATGTGCATGCTTAAAACGCGTTTTCGCACAAATCCGTGCGCGGGTGCTAAAAAGAGCAGCATCGGCATGCTTAGCACGTCGTTTGGTAGAAATCCACGTGCGCGTTCAGCAAAAAGCACCATTTGCATGCACATCTTGTGGTTTTGCAGAAAACTTCATCCGCGTCTACCAAAAGATGCATGTGCATGCTTAAAACGCGTTTTCGCACAAATGCGTGCGCGGGTGCTAAAAAGAGCAGCATCGGCATGCTTAGCACGTCGTTTGGTAGAAATCTGCGTGCGCGTTCTGCCAAAAGCACCATTTGCATGCACATCTTGTGGTTTTGCAGAAAACTTCATCCGCGTCTACCAAAAGATGCATGTGCATGCTTAAAACGCGTTTTCGCACAAATCCGTGCGCGGGTGCTAAAAAGAGCAGCATCGGCATGCTTAGCACGTCGTTTGGTAGAAATCCACGTGCGCGTTCTGCAAAAAGCACCATTTGCATGCACATCTTGTGGTTTTGCAGAAAACTTCATCCGCGTCTACCAAAAGATGCATGTGCATGCTTAAAACGCGTTTTCGCACAAATGCGTGCGCGGGTGCTAAAAAGAGCAGCATCGGCATGCTTAGCACGTCGTTTGGTAGAAATCCACGTGCGCGCCCTGCCAAAAGCACCATTTGCATGCACATCTTGTGGTTTTGCAGAAAACTTCATCCGCGTCTACCAAAAGATGCATGTGCATGCTTAAAACGCGTTTTCGCACAAATGCGCGCGCGGGTGCTAAAAAGAGCAGCATCGGCATGCTTAGCACGTCGTTTGGTAGGAATCCACGTGCGCGTTCTGCCAAAAGCACCATTTGCATGCACATCTTGTGGTTTTGCAGAAAACTTCATCCGCGTCTACCAAAAGATGCATGTGCATGCTTAAAACGCGTTTTCGCACAAATCCGTGCGCGGGTGCTAAAAAGAGCAGCATCGGCATGCTTAGCACGTCGTTTGGTAGAAATCCACGTGCGCCTTCTGCGAAAAGCACCATTTGCATGCACATCTTGTGGTTTTGCAGAAAACTTCATCCGCGTCTACCAAAAGATGCATGTGCATGCTTAAAACGCGTTTTCGCACAAATCCGTGCGCGGGTGCTAAAAAGAGCAGCATCGGCATGCTTAGCACGTCGTTTGGTAGAAATCCACGTGCGCGTTCTGCAAAAAGCACCATTTGCATGCACATCTTGTGGTTTTGCAGAAAACTTCATCCGCGTCTACCAAAAGATGCATGTGCATGCTTAAAACGCGTTTTCGCACAAATGCGTGCGCGGGTGCTAAAAAGAGCAGCATCGGCATGCTTAGCACGTTGTTTGGTAGAAATCCACGTGCGCGTTCTGCAAAAAGCACCATTTGCATGCACATCTTGTGGTTTTGCAGAAAACTTCATCCGCGTCTACCAAAAGATGCATGTGCATGCTTAAAACGCGTTTTCGCACAAATGCGTGCGCGGGTGCTAAAAAGAGCAGCATCGGCATGCTTAGCACGTCGTTTTGTAGAAATCCACGTGCGCGTTCTGCCAAAAGCACCATTTGCATGCACATCTTGTGGTTTTGCAGAAAACTTCATCCGCGTCTACCAAAAGATGCATGTGCATGCTTAAAACGCGTTTTCGCACAAATCCGTGCGCGGGTGCTAAAAAGAGCAGCATCGGCATGCTTAGCACGTCGTTTGGTAGAAATCCACGTGCGCGTTCTGCCAAAAGCACCATTTGCATGCACATCTTGTGGTTTTGCAGAAAACTTCATCCGCGTCTACCAAAAGATGCATGTGCATGCTTAAAACGCGTTTTCGCACAAATCCGTGCGCGGGTGCTAAAAAGAGCAGCATCGGCATGCTTAGCACGTCGTTTGGTGGAAATCCACGTGCGCGTTCTGCAAAAAGCACCATTTGCATGCACATCTTGTGGTTTTGCAGAAAACTTCATCCGCGTCTACCAAAAGATGCATGTGCATGCTTAAAACGCGTTTTCGCACAAATGCGTGCGCGGGTGCTAAAAAGAGCAGCATCGGCATGCTTAGCACGTTGTTTGGTAGAAATCCACGTGCGCGTTCTGCAAAAAGCACCATTTGCATGCACATCTTGTGGTTTTGCAGAAAACTTCATCCGCGTCTACCAAAAGATGCATGTGCATGCTTAAAACGCGTTTTCGCACAAATGCGTGCGCGGGTGCTAAAAAGAGCAGCATCGGCATGCTTAGCACGTCGTTTGGTAGAAATCCACGTGCGCGTTCTGCCAAAAGCACCATTTGTATGCACATCTTGTGGTTTTGCAGAAAACTTCATCCGCGTCTACCAAAAGATGCATGTGCATGCTTAAAACGCGTTTTCGCACAAATCCGTGCGCGGGTGCTAAAAAGAGCAGCATCGGCATGCTTAGCACGTCGTTTGGTAGAAATCCACGTGCGCGTTCTGCAAAAAGCACCATTTGCATGCACATCTTGTGGTTTTGCAGAAAACTTCATCCGCGTCTACCAAAAGATGCATGTGCATGCTTAAAACGCGTTTTCGCACAAATGCGTGCGCGGGTGCTAAAAAGAGCAGCATCGGCATGCTTAGCACGTTGTTTGGTAGAAATGCACGTGCGCGTTCTGCCAAAAGCACCATTTGCATGCACATCTTGTGGTTTTGCAGAAAACTTCATCCGCGTCTACCAAAAGATGCATGTGCATGCTTAAAACGCGTTTTCGCACAAATGCGTGCGCGGGTGCTAAAAAGAGCAGCATCGGCATGCTTAGCACGTCGTTTGGTAGAAATCCACGTGCGCGTTCTGCCAAAAGCACCATTTGCATGCACATCTTGTGGTTTTGCAGAAAACTTCATCCGCGTCTACGAAAAGATGCATGTGCATGCTTAAAACGCGTTTTCGCACAAATGCGTGCGCGGGTGCTAAAAAGAGCAGCATCGGCATGCTTAGCACGTTGTTTGGTAGAAATCCACGTGCGCGTTCTGCAAGAAGCACCATTTGCATGCACATCTTGTGGTTTTGCAGAAAACTTCATCCGCGTCTACCAAAAGATGCATGTGCATGCTTAAAACGCGTTTTCGCACAAATGCGTGCGCGGGTGCTAAAAAGAGCAGCATCGGCATGCTTAGCACGTCGTTTGGTAGAAATCCACGTGCGCGTTCTGCAAAAAGCACCATTTGCATGCACATCTTGTGGTTTTGCAGAAAACTCCATCCGCGTCTACCAAAAGATGCATGTGCATGCTTAAAACGCGTTTTCGCACAAATGCGTGCGCGGGTGCTAAAAAGAGCAGCATCGGCATGCTTAGCACGTCGTTTGGTAGAAATCCACGTGCGCGTTCTGCCAAAAGCACCATTTGCATGCACATCTTGTGGTTTTGCAGAAAACTTCATCCGCGTCTACCAAAAGATGCATGTGCATGCTTAAAACGCGTTTTCGCACAAATGCGTGCGCGGGTGCTAAAAAGAGCAGCATCGGCATGCTTAGCACGTCGTTTGGTAGAAATCCACGTGCGCGTTCTGCCAAAAGCACCATTTGCATGCACATCTTGTGGTTTTGCAGAAAACTTCATCCGCGTCTACCAAAAGATGCATGTGCATGCTTAAAACGCGTTTTCGCACAAATCCGTGCGCGGGTGCTAAAAAGAGCAGCATCGGCATGCTTAGCACGTCGTTTGGTAGAAATCCACGTGCGCGTTCTGCCAAAAGCACCATTTGCATGCACATCTTGTGGTTTTGCAGAAAACTTCATCCGCGTCTACCAAAAGATGCATGTGCATGCTTAAAACGCGTTTTCGCACAAATCCGTGCGCGGGTGCTAAAAAGAGCAGCATCGGCATGCTTAGCACGTCGTTTGGTAGAAATCCACGTGCGCGTTCTGCAAAAAGCACCATTTGCATGCACATCTTGTGGTTTTGCAGAAAACTTCATCCGCGTCTACCAAAAGATGCATGTGCATGCTTAAAACGCGTTTTCGCACAAATGCGTGCGCGGGTGCTAAAAAGAGCAGCATCGGCATGCTTAGCACGTTGTTTGGTAGAAATCCACGTGCGCGTTCTGCAAAAAGCACCATTTGCATGCACATCTTGTGGTTTTGCAGAAAACTTCATCCGCGTCAACCAAAAGATGCATGTGCATGCTTAAAACGCGTTTTCGCACAAATGCGTGCGCGGGTGCTAAAAAGAGCAGCATCGGCATGCTTAGCACGTCGTTTGGTAGAAATCCACGTGCGCGTTCTGCAAAAAGCACCATTTGCATGCACATCTTGTGGTTTTGCAGAAAACTTCATCCGCGTCTACCAAAAGATGCATGTGCATGCTTAAAACGCGTTTTCGCACAAATGCGTGCGCGGGTGCTAAAAAGAGCAGCATCGGCATGCTTAGCATGTCGTTTGGTAGAAATCCACGTGCGCGTTCTGCCAAAAGCACCATTTGCATGCACATATTGTGGTTTTGCAGAAAACTTCATCCGCGTCTACCAAAAGATGCATGTGCATGCTTAAAACGCGTTTTCGCACAAATGCGTGCGCGGGTGCTAAAAAGAGCAGCATCGGCATGCTTAGCACGTCGTTTGGTAGAAATCCACGTGCGCGTTCTGCCAAAAGCACCATTTGCATGCACATCTTGTGGTTTTGCAGAAAACTTCATCCGCGTCTACGAAAAGATGCATGTGCATGCTTAAAACGCGTTTTCGCACAAATGCGTGCGCGGGTGCTAAAAAGAGCAGCATCGGCATGCTTAGCACGTTGTTTGGTAGAAATCCACGTGCGCGTTCTGCAAGAAGCACCATTTGCATGCACATCTTGTGGTTTTGCAGAAAACTTCATCCGCGTCTACCAAAAGATGCATGTGCATGCTTAAAACGCGTTTTCGCACAAATGCGTGCGCGGGTGCTAAAAAGAGCAGCATCGGCATGCTTAGCACGTCGTTTGGTAGAAATCCACGTGCGCGTTCTGCAAAAAGCACCATTTGCATGCACATCTTGTGGTTTTGCAGAAAACTCCATCCGCGTCTACCAAAAGATGCATGTGCATGCTTAAAACGCGTTTTCGCACAAATGCGTGCGCGGGTGCTAAAAAGAGCAGCATCGGCATGCTTAGCACGTCGTTTGGTAGAAATCCACGTGCGCGTTCTGCCAAAAGCACCATTTGCATGCACATCTTGTGGTTTTGCAGAAAACTTCATCCGCGTCTACCAAAAGATGCATGTGCATGCTTAAAACGCGTTTTCGCACAAATGCGTGCGCGGGTGCTAAAAAGAGCAGCATCGGCATGCTTAGCACGTCGTTTGGTAGAAATCCACGTGCGCGTTCTGCCAAAAGCACCATTTGCATGCACATCTTGTGGTTTTGCAGAAAACTTCATCCGCGTCTACCAAAAGATGCATGTGCATGCTTAAAACGCGTTTTCGCACAAATCCGTGCGCGGGTGCTAAAAAGAGCAGCATCGGCATGCTTAGCACGTCGTTTGGTAGAAATCCACGTGCGCGTTCTGCCAAAAGCACCATTTGCATGCACATCTTGTGGTTTTGCAGAAAACTTCATCCGCGTCTACCAAAAGATGCATGTGCATGCTTAAAACGCGTTTTCGCACAAATCCGTGCGCGGGTGCTAAAAAGAGCAGCATCGGCATGCTTAGCACGTCGTTTGGTAGAAATCCACGTGCGCGTTCTGCAAAAAGCACCATTTGCATGCACATCTTGTGGTTTTGCAGAAAACTTCATCCGCGTCTACCAAAAGATGCATGTGCATGCTTAAAACGCGTTTTCGCACAAATGCGTGCGCGGGTGCTAAAAAGAGCAGCATCGGCATGCTTAGCACGTTGTTTGGTAGAAATCCACGTGCGCGTTCTGCAAAAAGCACCATTTGCATGCACATCTTGTGGTTTTGCAGAAAACTTCATCCGCGTCAACCAAAAGATGCATGTGCATGCTTAAAACGCGTTTTCGCACAAATGCGTGCGCGGGTGCTAAAAAGAGCAGCATCGGCATGCTTAGCACGTCGTTTGGTAGAAATCCACGTGCGCGTTCTGCAAAAAGCACCATTTGCATGCACATCTTGTGGTTTTGCAGAAAACTTCATCCGCGTCTACCAAAAGATGCATGTGCATGCTTAAAACGCGTTTTCGCACAAATGCGTGCGCGGGTGCTAAAAAGAGCAGCATCGGCATGCTTAGCATGTCGTTTGGTAGAAATCCACGTGCGCGTTCTGCCAAAAGCACCATTTGCATGCACATATTGTGGTTTTGCAGAAAACTTCATCCGCGTCTACCAAAAGATGCATGTGCATGCTTAAAACGCGTTTTCGCACAAATGCGTGCGCGGGTGCTAAAAAGAGCAGCATCGGCATGCTTAGCACGTCGTTTGGTAGAAATCCACGTGCGCGTTCTGCCAAAAGCACCATTTGCATGCACATCTTGTGGTTTTGCAGAAAACTTCATCCGCGTCTACCAAAAGATGCATGTGCATGCTTAAAACGCGTTTTCGCACAAATCCGTGCGCGGGTGCTAAAAAGAGCAGCATCGGCATGCTTAGCACGTCGTTTGGTAGAAATCCACGTGCGCGTTCTGCCAAAAGCACCATTTGCATGCACATCTTGTGGTTTTGCAGAAAACTTCATCCGCGTCTACCAAAAGATGCATGTGCATGCTTAAAACGCGTTTTCGCACAAATGCGTGCGCGGGTGCTAAAAAGAGCAGCATCGGCATGCTTAGCACGTCGTTTGGTAGAAATCCACGTGCGCGTTCTCGCCAAAAGCACCATTTGCATGCACATCTTGTGGTTTTGCAGAAAACTTCATCCGCGTCTACCAAAAGATGCATGTGCATGCTTAAAACGCGTTTTCGCACAAATCCGTGCGCGGGTGCTAAAAAGAGCAGCATCGGCATGCTTAGCACGTCGTTTGGTAGAAATCCACGTGCGCGTTCTGCCAAAAGCACCATTTGCATGCACATCTTGTGGTTTTGCAGAAAACTTCATCCGCGTCTACCAAAAGATGCATGTGCATGCTTAAAACGCGTTTTCGCACAAATCCGTGCGCGGGTGCTAAAAAGAGCAGCATCGGCATGCTTAGCACGTCGTTTGGTAGAAATCCACGTGCGCGTTCTGCAAAAAGCACCATTTGCATGCACATCTTGTGGTTTTGCAGAAAACTTCATCCGCGTCTACCAAAAGATGCATGTGCATGCTTAAAACGCGTTTTCGCACAAATGCGTGCGCGGGTGCTAAAAAGAGCAGCATCGGCATGCTTAGCACGTTGTTTGGTAGAAATCCACGTGCGCGTTCTGCAAAAAGCACCATTTGCATGCACATCTTGTGGTTTTGCAGAAAACTTCATCCGCGTCAACCAAAAGATGCATGTGCATGCTTAAAACGCGTTTTCGCACAAATGCGTGCGCGGGTGCTAAAAAGAGCAGCATCGGCATGCTTAGCACGTCGTTTGGTAGAAATCCACGTGCGCGTTCTGCAAAAAGCACCATTTGCATGCACATCTTGTGGTTTTGCAGAAAACTTCATCCGCGTCTACCAAAAGATGCATGTGCATGCTTAAAACGCGTTTTCGCACAAATGCGTGCGCGGGTGCTAAAAAGAGCAGCATCGGCATGCTTAGCATGTCGTTTGGTAGAAATCCACGTGCGCGTTCTGCCAAAAGCACCATTTGCATGCACATCTTGTGGTTTTGCAGAAAACTTCATCCGCGTCTACCAAAAGATGCATGTGCATGCTTAAAACGCGTTTTCGCACAAATCCGTGCGCGGGTGCTAAAAAGAGCAGCATCGGCATGCTTAGCACGTCGTTTGGTAGAAATCCACGTGCGCGTTCTGCCAAAAGCACCATTTGCATGCACATCTTGTGGTTTTGCAGAAAACTTCATCCGCGTCTACCAAAAGATGCATGTGCATGCTTAAAACGCGTTTTCGCACAAATCCGTGCGCGGGTGCTAAAAAGAGCAGCATCGGCATGCTTAGCACGTCGTTTGGTGGAAATCCACGTGCGCGTTCTGCAAAAAGCACCATTTGCATGCACATCTTGTGGTTTTGCAGAAAACTTCATCCGCGTCTACCAAAAGATGCATGTGCATGCTTAAAACGCGTTTTCGCACAAATGCGTGCGCGGGTGCTAAAAAGAGCAGCATCGGCATGCTTAGCACGTTGTTTGGTAGAAATCCACGTGCGCGTTCTGCAAAAAGCACCATTTGCATGCACATCTTGTGGTTTTGCAGAAAACTTCATCCGCGTCTACCAAAAGATGCATGTGCATGCTTAAAACGCGTTTTCGCACAAATGCGTGCGCGGGTGCTAAAAAGAGCAGCATCGGCATGCTTAGCACGTCGTTTGGTAGAAATCCACGTGCGCGTTCTGCCAAAAGCACCATTTGTATGCACATCTTGTGGTTTTGCAGAAAACTTCATCCGCGTCTACCAAAAGATGCATGTGCATGCTTAAAACGCGTTTTCGCACAAATCCGTGCGCGGGTGCTAAAAAGAGCAGCATCGGCATGCTTAGCACGTCGTTTGGTAGAAATCCACGTGCGCGTTCTGCAAAAAGCACCATTTGCATGCACATCTTGTGGTTTTGCAGAAAACTTCATCCGCGTCTACCAAAAGATGCATGTGCATGCTTAAAACGCGTTTTCGCACAAATGCGTGCGCGGGTGCTAAAAAGAGCAGCATCGGCATGCTTAGCACGTTGTTTGGTAGAAATGCACGTGCGCGTTCTGCCAAAAGCACCATTTGCATGCACATCTTGTGGTTTTGCAGAAAACTTCATCCGCGTCTACCAAAAGATGCATGTGCATGCTTAAAACGCGTTTTCGCACAAATGCGTGCGCGGGTGCTAAAAAGAGCAGCATCGGCATGCTTAGCACGTCGTTTGGTAGAAATCCACGTGCGCGTTCTGCCAAAAGCACCATTTGCATGCACATCTTGTGGTTTTGCAGAAAACTTCATCCGCGTCTACGAAAAGATGCATGTGCATGCTTAAAACGCGTTTTCGCACAAATGCGTGCGCGGGTGCTAAAAAGAGCAGCATCGGCATGCTTAGCACGTTGTTTGGTAGAAATCCACGTGCGCGTTCTGCAAGAAGCACCATTTGCATGCACATCTTGTGGTTTTGCAGAAAACTTCATCCGCGTCTACCAAAAGATGCATGTGCATGCTTAAAACGCGTTTTCGCACAAATGCGTGCGCGGGTGCTAAAAAGAGCAGCATCGGCATGCTTAGCACGTCGTTTGGTAGAAATCCACGTGCGCGTTCTGCCAAAAGCACCATTTGCATGCACATCTTGTGGTTTTGCAGAAAACTTCATCCGCGTCTACCAAAAGATGCATGTGCATGCTTAAAACGCGTTTTCGCACAAATGCGTGCGCGGGTGCTAAAAAGAGCAGCATCGGCATGCTTAGCACGTCGTTTGGTAGAAATCCACGTGCGCGTTCTGCCAAAAGCACCATTTGCATGCACATCTTGTGGTTTTGCAGAAAACTTCATCCGCGTCTACCAAAAGATGCATGTGCATGCTTAAAACGCGTTTTCGCACAAATCCGTGCGCGGGTGCTAAAAAGAGCAGCATCGGCATGCTTAGCACGTCGTTTGGTAGAAATCCACGTGCGCGTTCTGCCAAAAGCACCATTTGCATGCACATCTTGTGGTTTTGCAGAAAACTTCATCCGCGTCTACCAAAAGATGCATGTGCATGCTTAAAACGCGTTTTCGCACAAATCCGTGCGCGGGTGCTAAAAAGAGCAGCATCGGCATGCTTAGCACGTCGTTTGGTAGAAATCCACGTGCGCGTTCTGCCAAAAGCACCATTTGCATGCACATCTTGTGGTTTTGCAGAAAACTTCATCCGCGTCTACCAAAAGATGCATGTGCATGCTTAAAACGCGTTTTCGCACAAATCCGTGCGCGGGTGCTAAAAAGAGCAGCATCGGCATGCTTAGCACGTCGTTTGGTAGAAATCCACGTGCGCGTTCTGCAAAAAGCACCATTTGCATGCACATCTTGTGGTTTTGCAGAAAACTTCATCCGCGTCTACCAAAAGATGCATGTGCATGCTTAAAACGCGTTTTCGCACAAATGCGTGCGCGGGTGCTAAAAAGAGCAGCATCGGCATGCTTAGCGCGTTGTTTGGTAGAAATCCACGTGCGCGTTCTGCAAAAAGCACCATTTGCATGCACATCTTGTGGTTTTGCAGAAAACTTCATCCGCGTCAACCAAAAGATGCATGTGCATGCTTAAAACGCGTTTTCGCACAAATGCGTGCGCGGGTGCTAAAAAGAGCAGCATCGGCATGCTTAGCACGTCGTTTGGTAGAAATCCACGTGCGCGTTCTGCAAAAAGCACCATTTGCATGCACATCTTGTGGTTTTGCAGAAAACTTCATCCGCGTCTACCAAAAGATGCATGTGCATGCTTAAAACGCGTTTTCGCACAAATGCGTGCGCGGGTGCTAAAAAGAGCAGCATCGGCATGCTTAGCATGTCGTTTGGTAGAAATCCACGTGCGCGTTCTGCCAAAAGCACCATTTGCATGCACATATTGTGGTTTTGCAGAAAACTTCATCCGCGTCTACCAAAAGATGCATGTGCATGCTTAAAACGCGTTTTCGCACAAATGCGTGCGCGGGTGCTAAAAAGAGCAGCATCGGCATGCTTAGCACGTCGTTTGGTAGAAATCCACGTGCGCGTTCTGCCAAAAGCACCATTTGCATGCACATCTTGTGGTTTTGCAGAAAACTTCATCCGCGTCTACCAAAAGATGCATGTGCATGCTTAAAACGCGTTTTCGCACAAATCCGTGCGCGGGTGCTAAAAAGAGCAGCATCGGCATGCTTAGCACGTCGTTTGGTAGAAATCCACGTGCGCGTTCTGCCAAAAGCACCATTTGCATGCACATCTCGTGGTTTTGCAGAAAACTTCATCCGCGTCTACCAAAAGATGCATGTGCATGCTTAAAACGCGTTTTCGCACAAATCCGTGCGCGGGTGCTAAAAAGAGCAGCATCGGCATGCTTAGCACGTCGTTTGGTAGAAATCCACGTGCGCGTTCAGCAAAAAGCACCATTTGCATGCACATCTTGTGGTTTTGCAGAAAACTTCATCCGCGTCTACCAAAAGATGCATGTGCATGCTTAAAACGCGTTTTCGCACAAATGCGTGCGCGGGTGCTAAAAAGAGCAGCATCGGCATGCTTAGCACGTCGTTTGGTAGAAATCTGCGTGCGCGTTCTGCCAAAAGCACCATTTGCATGCACATCTTGTGGTTTTGCAGAAAACTTCATCCGCGTCTACCAAAAGATGCATGTGCATGCTTAAAACGCGTTTTCGCACAAATGCGTGCGCGGGTGCTAAAAAGAGCAGCATCGGCATGCTTAGCACGTTGTTTGGTAGAAATCCACGTGCGCGTTCTGCAAAAAGCACCATTTGCATGCACATCTTGTGGTTTTGCAGAAAACTTCATCCGCGTCTACCAAAAGATGCATGTGCATGCTTAAAAACGCGTTTTCGCACAAATGCGTGCGCGGGTGCTAAAAAGAGCAGCATCGGCATGCTTAGCATGTCGTTTGGTAGAAATCCACGTGCGCGTTCTGCCAAAAGCACCATTTGCATGCACATCTTGTGGTTTTGCAGAAAACTTCATCCGCGTCTACCAAAAGATGCATGTGCATGCTTAAAACGCGTTTTCGCACAAATCCGTGCGCGGGTGCTAAAAAGAGCAGCATCGGCATGCTTAGCACGTCGTTTGGTAGAAATCCACGTGCGCGTTCTGCCAAAAGCACCATTTGCATGCACATCTTGTGGTTTTGCAGAAAACTTCATCCGCGTCTACCAAAAGATGCATGTGCATGCTTAAAACGCGTTTTCGCACAAATCCGTGCGCGGGTGCTAAAAAGAGCAGCATCGGCATGCTTAGCACGTCGTTTGGTGGAAATCCACGTGCGCGTTCTGCAAAAAGCACCATTTGCATGCACATCTTGTGGTTTTGCAGAAAACTTCATCCGCGTCTACCAAAAGATGCATGTGCATGCTTAAAACGCGTTTTCGCACAAATGCGTGCGCGGGTGCTAAAAAGAGCAGCATCGGCATGCTTAGCACGTTGTTTGGTAGAAATCCACGTGCGCGTTCTGCAAAAAGCACCATTTGCATGCACATCTTGTGGTTTTGCAGAAAACTTCATCCGCGTCTACCAAAAGATGCATGTGCATGCTTAAAACGCGTTTTCGCGCAAATGCGTGCGCGGGTGCTAAAAAGAGCAGCATCGGCATGCTTAGCACGTCGTTTGGTAGAAATCCACGTGCGCGTTCTGCCAAAAGCACCATTTGTATGCACATCTTGTGGTTTTGCAGAAAACTTCATCCGCGTCTACCAAAAGATGCATGTGCATGCTTAAAACGCGTTTTCGCACAAATCCGTGCGCGGGTGCTAAAAAGAGCAGCATCGGCATGCTTAGCACGTCGTTTGGTAGAAATCCACGTGCGCGTTCTGCAAAAAGCACCATTTGCATGCACATCTTGTGGTTTTGCAGAAAACTTCATCCGCGTCTACCAAAAGATGCATGTGCATGCTTAAAACGCGTTTTCGCACAAATGCGTGCGCGGGTGCTAAAAAGAGCAGCATCGGCATGCTTAGCACGTTGTTTGGTAGAAATGCACGTGCGCGTTCTGCCAAAAGCACCATTTGCATGCACATCTTGTGGTTTTGCAGAAAACTTCATCCGCGTCTACCAAAAGATGCATGTGCATGCTTAAAACGCGTTTTCGCACAAATGCGTGCGCGGGTGCTAAAAAGAGCAGCATCGGCATGCTTAGCACGTCGTTTGGTAGAAATCCACGTGCGCGTTCTGCCAAAAGCACCATTTGCATGCACATCTTGTGGTTTTGCAGAAAACTTCATCCGCGTCTACGAAAAGATGCATGTGCATGCTTAAAACGCGTTTTCGCACAAATGCGTGCGCGGGTGCTAAAAAGAGCAGCATCGGCATGCTTAGCACGTTGTTTGGTAGAAATCCACGTGCGCGTTCTGCAAGAAGCACCATTTGCATGCACATCTTGTGGTTTTGCAGAAAACTTCATCCGCGTCTACCAAAAGATGCATGTGCATGCTTAAAACGCGTTTTCGCACAAATGCGTGCGCGGGTGCTAAAAAGAGCAGCATCGGCATATCTGTCTCGCGTGTGT